>NC_056739.1:293943922-293988922 GCF_019279795.1 Protopterus annectens | reverse complement strand
GAGATTCAACACTCTGTTTTTTCAGGACTGCAATCCTCAATGCGTGCAGTAAGTGAGCTGTCATAGCTGCTAAGAAAGTTAAGAACCTGCTCAAAAAAAAACAAATTATGACCAACTTCATCACCCCTAGTTTGTTCACTTTTATATAATCTACTGCAGCAAAGCTATTAAATTTCTCCTTCGGCTCCAATAGTCATTGTTCATGCATTGGTTTGTGTCCCCATACTCTAAATTTGTAACAAAACCTTATCTGAAATGGATTGTCCGACATGCACCATTCGTTATCACTAGACATTGTCCTTAAATATCAGATAAAACCATTGTTTACACACTCATTAACCCCTCCTCACAAAAGAGTCTTTTGGTATCTTTACATCCTACTGAAAGGATTACTGGATTTAATTATGACTCAAAACATGACAGTATTACACAGAGAGAGCTTACAAAAATAGTATGTTAGTACCATTCTTCAGATGAAATGTTAAACTTAGGTTTCCCATGCCGAAGTTTCATGTTTTTAGTTCAGGTAAGAGTTCAAAGACTTGGTGAATTTCCCTGTTGTTCTGGCCAAATTGCTCCTTGTCAAAGTAAGAGACCATACCTAGTGGGACCCAGTCAAAAAGTAAGCAAATAAATGAGAAGGCAATGAGACTGGAAACAGAAACTTATTTTGGCGAAGTACACAGACACAAAATCAAAAAAGGCTCTACCTTACATGGAGTGCCATCACAGCTCTTGCTCATTGTCCGACTAAATGCCTTCACATTCTTTGCTACCTCCTCGCAGAGAACTTCAACAAGACTAAATCCAGCACAGCAGTCTCAGTAAAATGTCAAATACATTTGGCTGCAGGTACAAGGTGATAAAAATCCAAGTTCAGTTTTGGGAACCAGTATCCACTGTGAGACTTTGCCCTGCTTCACAGAGTAGTGTAACGAGAACAGAGTCAGAGTGCAATTTCTTGTTCTGCTTACATACAATTAAAAGAAGCAACTGAAAAGAAAATAATGCAGCAGGGCCCCCACCCTTCTGATTCTTCTTACAACTGGTCAGCAAAGTGATCATCTGAGCCACATGCAGCGTGAGGTGTTCCATTTACCGTATGCCTCTGCACTTGCATGCATGGTACATGCAGCTACAGTTACATGCTTTCTTCCCTTGTCTCCTCGTCTTATAATGTCATTTTTTAGAAAAGGAAGTTTCACTGCCTAAGCATCAGTGCTATAAATAAATGAAACATGCAGAGTCAGCAGACAGGAGCAGCAGCATTTAGGAAAAGGACTTACAAAATGGAAACTTCAAGATGAAGATGGTGACATTGCTGGTGCTGTGGGGATGGACAAGTTCCTTATTTTTGTACCCCACATACACCCTTCTTAATTTTTACACCTTTCTAGTCCAGTCTTCCTTCCTCTCGGTTTTCTTTCCATTCCACGCTGCCCATCCATTTTTTCTGATTTCATATGCATATATCGTTTGTTTGGTTTCATGTCTGTCTTTGCCCTCTTGTATGCTGCTTATTAATCATCAGTAGTGATATAATCAGTGGGATTAGAGTGCTACCACATCAAAGCCTCTTGTCATGATTATTTGCTGCATTACTTTGCATTGAGCTCTTCGTAGTTCTCCAGTTTAAATGGTCACTGCTCAGCTAGTAGCATAGCAAAGAAAATAAATATATTTTAATTTGTTTATTTTACTCATTTGTTAACCAGCTAAGCCTTGTGTAAACAAGTGTCCCTTTTCAGGGGTGACCTGGGAGCACTGTGGTTAAATGACTTGCTCAGAATCACACAGTAGGCAAATAGAGGTAGAAAGAATTAAACCCTGCTCCCTTGCATATTCGCAGCAGCTGATTAACAGCTGAGAGCCTTAAACCTCTGTACTAATTACTAGATAAATAATAACAGACTGAAAGTCATTTATTTGTATTTCTGTTGCATTTTCGTCTTGGCAATCACACCGTTTACTGTTTTGCTAACACTTTATCTCTCCCTTTAAGGAGACACTCACATTAGTGCGATAACCACATTATGAAAGCATCATTAAAAACTTGGTGTGTTAGATGCTGGAACAGCCACTCGTTGCTGTAGAAATGTAACCTGGAAGGAGCAAACTCATTTTTTCTACAGGCATTAATTTAGCTCACTTGAGCTTATCTTGCACATGTATAAAGTAATGTAAGTTTCTTATCTGCTGATGGTAGGGTCAAAGGCTGCAATTGCACTGCAACATTCCCCCACTGCATCCACACTGCTCACTGTCTATCTCTGACATCATCATCTTACAGAAAGTAAAGTATCTTCCACCTACACAATGCAACATGCTAGAAGACTTGTACCATCCAGCTAAAAACAAGTTAGTACTTAATTACAGCTTGATAAAAAAATAATTACCAACTGTTACAGAGTTCATTGTTACACAGACTGGCATTCCTATGCAGTAAGTTGTTACTACAGAGTCTCCTGTAACAACTTTGTTCCAAAGCAAAATTGTTCAGTGAAAATTCTAAAAAAAAAAGCCTCCCTTAGCATTGTCTTATAAAGGTTGAAAGGTGCAGTTTGCCAGCCCACATGACTTTACTGAAATGGAAGTTGGTAATCCTTATAAAACTTGTGAAAAAGTCACTTTTTTGTGTTGCTAGACAAAATCAAAATGAACTTTCTGTATTCCTACCCTCCTGCAGTTTTATTGTCATCTTATCTGCCATATTTTATAACTCACAGCTAAGGCCCCAAGTAAGTGTGCAAGTACATGGTCAACAGTCCATCCCATCCCTACCCAGATACTTCCTCCTTGTCTACAATTGTACAGCCGCGGACTGGTTACCTTACAGCACTACCAGCTGCTTGGCCCGCTTACAGAACGGCTATTAATAATGTGCTGCATCACTTCATTTAGAGGAAATGTGTGGGGTCAGTGTGGGTTTGACAGAACATAAAACCACACAAACAGAAAACAAATGTCTCTAGAAAAAGAATATATAATTTTAAGGTCATACATCAAGCGACTGACAAAGAATTGCACGTGCCTTGAGTAGTGAAGCTGAAAAAAAGTATAACAGGTTTAAAATGTCCCTCAGCCAGATGTCCTGCACCATAACTTAATATATTAGCAACCAAGCTATGGGAGTTGAAATGGGATTATTTTTTTTTTTTTTGGGGGGGGGGGGGCGAGCAGATGCACTGCATGTCTATAGGACCTCTTCACCCATCTCCTTAAATAAATCCAAGTCTGTTCCCCTACCTTGGTTGCTTATAAGCCACTTATTTTGATGGCTTCTGGCTGTTAAAATATTTTAAACACATGTAGTGTTTAAGCTTTAGCAAACAATGCACTTGCATGTTTCAGTCAGTTGAATAATTTCTATAATTCTAGAAATCCTACCTTTGCTGGAAGCATAACAGCTTTTTTTTGTTGCATGATTTTGCTGTTTGACAAATTCTCCTTGACCCCATTTTCTCTAATGAAGTAACACAGTACTGAATAACAGAAATTTTGGCTGAGCATTTTGCTGTATATCCAACTTGTGACTGAAAACTGTCCATGGGGAACCCCTTCACCAACATAGTGAACATAGATATATAAATAAGGCATTCCCAGGATACTTGGTCTAACTTTGTTCACTGAACAACCAAAGTCACCACTAGATCAGTGTTACTAAATATAGTAGATGACTGATAGCTCCTATTAGAGTTTGCAAAGTTCATTGAACTGCTGATTGATGTCAGTATTTCCTCAGTGCAGGATTTTCTCAGTGCAGGATTTTGAACTGCAAATGTTTTACAATGAGCATCATCAAAATTCAGGGAATAAAATCCATTAAGCTATATTTTGGACTAGTACTAAATGCTGGTTCAGTTCAAAAGTATGCAATTGCATCCTGGGTGTACGAGATCAGTCTGTCTGGTGGCAGCATGTAACCATTAAAGCAGAAAGAAAAGTGGTGGTACTAAAAAGGGGTTATGTTATTAGCCCTCCTATAAATCAGTGTGTGTGTGTGTGTGTGTGTGTGTGTGTGTGTGTGTGTGTGAATGAATGCACACATTTTGGCCAAGGTACATTTACTTTTGGCAAGATAACACTGAAAAGATAACAGCAGAGAGTGAAATGTATAAAATTCTGGGAAGCTTGTGCTTACAGGTTTGCTATTTAATAGTACAGTATAAAATTTATTTTGGTGTAGCAGACATTGGTCTGCACTAGGCTCCTGAGGAGCCAACTGGGGCAGATAGGAAGGGTAGAGATATATCAGTTTTCCTATCATGGGGAAGGGAAGACGTCTTAAACCTGGAGGCAGCACTGACTGTGATTTGGTGATTCTGGGGTATACATTTAATGCTTAGAGAGCATTGGGGCATGTACCAACAAACGCTCTTGACCACAGTGCCTTACATAATTGCACTTAGGTACTGGAGTGGAGAAATATGGAATCTACATAAAAATATTTTTGACTGCCAGTATGATGCTTCACTGGGATGCTTCCATTTTTTCTCAGGTAGTGAGGGGTTACAGATCATGTCGGGGGGGTGGGACAGGACTGACTCCCAGTATGCAGCACCATGGAGAGGACCCAGAGAAAGCCAATGATCTGCTCTACAGAGTCCAAAAAAATGATCACAAATCTAAGCAATGCATTTACATTTCTAATCAACAAACAACAAAAAAAAATACACACTAAACCACATCAACCCCTACCCTGCACAAACACTTCATATACAACTTTTGTTTTTATGTGGGGAACTTTGCCCTCACATACCCCTAACAATAGGGCTTTGCACCCGCACCCCCTACAACTTGTATACAGTGTACTAGCTCAATGGCTGCACATCTGCAGAGAAAGTGGAATTTCTCCGAATTAAGCTATAGTTGATTTTCAGCAAGATGGATGTGGCATAACTCAGTCAGTTATTCCATCAATGATTTTAACCAAAAGTTTCCTCAATAATGTGAATCACTGTAACTTGTTTAATGTACTTTACTCCATCTAGAGATGATCCTTGTACTTGTTACTGCACAGAATGTCATTTTGCAAATCTGTAAAGCAGTTTGGGAGGCACTGCCCAAAGATGAAAGCTGAAACTTTATACGTAATAAACATATAAACACAGAAACGTAACAAGGGATCTGGGGATCTAAGTAGATAGTAATCTCACCTTTGATAATCACATTGCCAAAGTGGATAAAAATCCTTCTACGTGGCCCACCTAATCACAAAAGGGTTCGCATCCAGAACAAAAGAGGTCATTGTGCCCCTCTACTCATCACTCATCAGACTCCTCATAGAGTACAACGCCCCATTTGGGATGTACCTTACAAGACACCTGCAACAGCTGGAAAGACCACAGAAGTACCTCACCAAGAGGATCACTGGCCTCAAACAGATGTCCTATGCAGCTCGACTGAAGAAATTCCAGCTGTACTCGGTTGCATACTGCCTCTTCAGAGGTGATCTCTGCCTGACATACAAGGCCATGTCCAACCCAAAATTGATGGACATGCTCCATCTAAAGAAACCCTCATCCCCTCGAGCCACATGCTATAGGGATCTAAACCTCACCACAACAATAAATAGGACATGCTGGAGGGATAGACTCCTGTCCCAGAGACTTCCCATGCTTTGGAACAAGATTGCAATCTACATTAGGCAGAGCTCCTCTCTAACGCTCTTCAAAAGAAACCTTGATGAGTGGATGGGAAACAGAAAGTTTACCCCGGGGATCGCTTCAGTGGCTCTGCTGGACAGAGGCACAGGGAACTAATCTAAGGGGACAGCGAAAGCCAACACATTCTGGCTGGGCTTATAAATGCCTTCAGCCAGATAGCCTACTACCTTGCCTATGAACCTATGAACACTGGGTGTGGCAGCAGGTTCACTGCTGAGACTGGAATTCATTCTTAAGTTTGTCTCAGATGTGTAAACAGCACTAAAACCATGGTCATTTTTTTCTGCTAATTACACTAAAAGAGGTAGAGAGAAAAAAAGATGGAATTAGCATAAAATGGTAGCCAAGATTTAATGAACATAAATGTAAGCTTCTTCACTTTGGGCATACTAATTTGTGGGCAAAGCACAAGCTGGTTAAGATGCCTTTTGGGGGTGACTGACCAAGAAAAAGACCCAGGAGTGACAATAACTACACCAATCAGTCACCACTTGTAAAGTGAAAAGGTGGTACCCTGGGACTCTAGAATACTAGGATGTATACTCAGAAAGACGACAGAGACTGAGCATTTGTCGTGTCACTTTACAGAATACCAATGAGACCACAAATGGAATACATAGTACAGTTTTGATAGTCATGCAGCAGTAAATAAACTGTACTAGGAGAAGTAATTCAGAAGAAGGCAACAGGGGGAGTGATGGTGGGGAAAAAAGAATGAGGGGCTCATACTGTATTCAGAAGACGATAGAATAGGCTGCAGATTCATCACAGCCTAAAAAGATGCAGAGTTAATACAGCATTAAAAGGAAGTGTGAGGAATGAGACAGATTTGCCAACTTCATACAGAAGGAACAAGTCTGTCTTCAGCTAGGAAGGTATTGCTTTTGCAAAGGGTGGTGAATGCAGGGAATAATTTGTCAGAATAGGTGGCATAAACCAAAACAGACACACACTAGGAAGACATAGAATACATAATGGGTATCCCAAAAGGAAAGAAGGGTGGGAGTAACGCTGCTGGGTGTTAGCCACACATCAGGCATATTTAGCAGACAAATGTTCTCTCCTACCAACAATAATGGGATATGACATGTAATATATTGATTGGCTGTACACATACACACAGTGGTTTGTGCACACATTTAGTTAGGAGGTTCGTATCACCACCTGCTGGATGGAAATAACAATGTTGTAATGAAAGAAGTCAGTTCTATTATTCTATTGTGTTCCATGTTTGCTCCTCTATTTCAATTGTTAGTCTTCATGGAGGAGATGGAATCTTAGAACTGAATTTTCCTGATATCCAAGTCTCCCCTTCCTCATCCTAATTCATTCTCCCAGTCTGTCTACTTGCACATGGATTTATCCACTATGTGATGTATGCAATTACAGGGGTGTGTAAATAAAAACACACAAAAAAAAAAAACAAAGCATATGTACATGTGAGTTGAGGATGTCTGTGCATTGCATACAGCTGTAAATATGTATACGAGAGAGAGAGAGGGTTGGCACCAGAAATCCTGATCCATTAAGATGGAGAGGCAAACTCCTGAGGATACTGATGTGCTCATGCTATAATGACAGTAGTGTGTAACACATGTAATGATGTGCTCATGTTATGACAGTAGTGTGCAACACATGAAATGATGTGCTCATGTTATAATGCCAGTAGTGTGTAACACATGTAATGATGTGCTCAAGTTATGACAGTAGTGTGTAACAGATGTAATGGTGTGCTCATGTTATAATGACAGTAGAAACACATAATGATGTGCTCATGTTATAATGACAGTAGTGTGTAGCACGTAATGATGTGCTCATATTATGACAGTAGTGTGTAACACATAATGATGTGCTCATGTTATAATGACAGTAGTGTGTAACACATGTAATGATGTGCTCATGTTATGGCAGTAGTGTGTAACACATGTAATGATGTCCTCATGTTATAATGACAGTAGTGTGTAACACATGTTATGATGTGCTCATGTTAAATGACAGTAGTGTGTAACACATGTAATGATGTGCTCATGTTATGACAGTAGTGTGTAACACATGTAATGATGTGCTCATGTTACACTGACAGCAGTGTGCAATACATAATGATGTGCTCATGTTATGACAGTGTGTAATGATGTGCTCATGTTATAATGACAGTAGTGTATAGCACATGTAATGATGTGCTCGTTATGACAGTAGTGTGTAACACATGCAATGATGTGCTCATGTTACAATGACAGTAGTGTGTAAAACATGTAATGATGTGCTCATGTTATAATGACAGCAGTGTGTAACACATGTAATGATGTGCTCATGTTATAATGACAGCAGTGTGTAACACATGTAATGATATGCTCATGTTATGACAGTGTGTGACGCATGTAATGTGCTGATGTTATAATGACAGTAGTGTGACACATGTAATGATGTGCTCATGTTATAATGACAGCAGTGTGTAACACATGTAATGATGTGCTCATGTTATAATGACAGTAGTGTGTAACACATGTAATGATATGCTCATGTTATAATGACAGTAGTGTGTAACACATGTAATGATGTGCTCATGTTATAATGACAGTAGTGTGTAACACATAATGATGTGCTCATGTTATAATGACAGTAGTGTGTAACACATGTAATGATGTGCTCGTTATAATGACAGTAGTGTGTAACACATGTAATGTGCTCATGTTACAATGACAGCAGTGTAACACATAATGATGTGCTCATGTTATAATGGCAGTAGTGTGTAACACATGTAATGATGTGCTCATGTTATAATGACAGCAGTGTGTAACACATGTAATGATGTGCTCAAATTATAATGACAGTAGTGTGCAACACATGTAATGTGCTCATGTTATAATGACAGTAGTGTGTAACACATGTAATGATGTGCTCATGTTATAATAACAGTAGTGTGTAACACATGTAATCCTCCCTAAACAGTGACATCCACTTTCCACTTTCAGTTGTTAAGCATCTGTAAAAGTTGAACCTGGGAGCATAAGACAAGGACCGGCATACTTAACTGTTCAGTTTTTAGCATGCCCCTTCATGCTGCTGAAACTTCTGAGAATGCAATCTCCCAACTTTATAATACAGAATCTGCACCTTTTCTTTTGTATGGGCTAAGACATAGTTTGTTCTCTGCATTTTTTTTTCTTTTTAATTCTGCTCTGTTGTTAAACAAGAAGTTTTTTCCTGTCAAGTCAAAAACTGCCTCTCCACCTCCTCTGCACAAAAGTCACTCTCCTTGCCTCTTGAGTTAAAAAGCTACACTAAGTAGCTATTTTTTTCTTCCTGTAATTAGGAAAAGAAGGACTTGTACTTTGTTCCATGCAGCTGACTAAGTGATCTCCTACGCTTCTTGGTTTTAAGTAATGCAACACTACCTTTCACAGACACACACACACACACACACACACACACACACACACACACTACAAGCACATTTATGATGCTTCACAGATTGGTGCTTAAATAAGGCAATAAGGTCTTTCAAACTGAATATTCAAAGGCTACACTGGTCGTGATAAGTCAAGAACACTGCTTGATGGGTAAAAACAAAATGCGTAGCATAGTGCTCTTTTTCCTACTAGAAACAGTAGCAGCCTTGCTGTCTTCTGTATGAGGAGTGTGTTGGGCTTTGAATTTAATTATATTTTAAGTGCTAAGCAATCAGGTTAAAAACAATGGTGTATTAAATGATCCTAGCCCCATCCATGGATCCTTCCTATTTTTATATTCCTGTGCAGTTAAAAATATAGAAGAAAGAGAGAGAGATTCATGGCATATAACATAAACCAGCATGTTGTTTTCTTTTTTTTAATACTGACATTTAACAAGATTACAGATGTCCTTACAAACGTGACACTTTTCCACTAGAGTAACAGGCTGGACTGTGCCTACAGAATAGCAGGACTAATAATTCAGTAATTGATAAGGTCTGTTACAGAACCTGCCAAAAAAATAAAGCAATCCAGAAAGAGAACATATTACATACAGACATCTCACCTGCTCATCAGATATTAAATAAAAATGCCAGGCATCATACCACCCCACAATAACAAGAGATCCTGCAGCAATGGGTGAAACATAATGCCTTTCAGGACAGTGCATCCACAGGATGGAAGGGTTTGCCTTATAAATCACATTTCTGTCTTTGCTTGTGAAAAGCATTTGCCAGCAGAGCACCAGTAAGTGCCTGAGACACTTTCCTGAAACTGGAGGCAAACAAGAAATTAGCATCTGTAACTTTATTGTCTGAATTATACATTTTATTTATTTTCCTAACATAACACTGCTTCCACTTGTGAACTGTGAAGTTCCTTTTTTTTCAATTCTGGGTGTAGACAATGCCAGGAAGGATGAGTGGCCCAACAACAGTGGAGCCTAGTGAAATCTTAACCACATGTCTGCCAGTGCCAAAGAAAGGCTCACTTCTTAGTCAAAGAGTTGATGATTCAATATCTTGTCCCAGCCTCCTACAAGAGATTACACAGGAATTTTATTTCAAGCTTCAGCTTAGCAGTGTCAGTGATGCAACAGACAGCATACTTACCTTTGGTCCCAAAGGCTGTAGGTTCTATTCCCACACCAGGTAAATTGATTGTAGACACTGCAGAGTAGCATTAAGGGAGTAAGTAATGCACTCCTGAGTGTGCTATCTTTTAGATTAGATGTTAAACTGAGGCCCCATTTCTATGAGTTAGTGAGAGCTCAGGTGGATGTAAAAGATTTTAGGGCACCTATTGAAAAGAGTAGGGGGTCTTTATTTATATATAAAAAGAACTCTTATTTACAAAATAGCTACTTATTTACAAATATATATATATATATATATATATATATATATATATATATACACACAAATATGTAAAAATACAAATCTGCTTACATGTTTTCATAATTTCCTTTACAATCATGCTGTGTTCATCTCTATTAGACCCCCACTCCTTTTTCCATAACCACTATTTGATTTTAATTTTTATTTTAGTATTGTTGCTAAAATCCATTTACAATTAAACATAATTTCATTCATTTTATTCCATATAATACATATAAAATAACTTTTATCTATTCTTTTAACATATTATTTACTTCTATTCTTATAATATCCGTACTTAATTATAGCCATGCTTATTTTATCCACTTCTTTTATATCTTCAAAAAAAAAATCTTTACATAATTTTCCCTATAACATTTTTACTATTTTCCATTTCAAAACCACATATTCCATAGTTTCTTCTTCTTGACAATGTAAACATATTCTATCACTTTTCTTTTTACATGGCATATTTCCTTTTACTGACAATTTATCTATTACCAATCAGACAAAATATCTTGACATTCTACTTTCTGATTACACCATTTGCTTCTTATTTTTTTAGCTTTAATTTATTTTTTCATCTGTTAGATCTGTTAGATTTCCCCATGGTTTTACACAGTAATGCTTTATTATTGCATTCTTATACCATAGTTTTCTATCCTTTTCTATATCATCAATTTTTATTTTCCAGAAAACAAAGTTTCTTAGTAGCATTTTATTTCTTCAGTTATATACACCTTTTCTCTTTTACTGTTTTTACCATACCTTCAAATGTATCATATTTATATTTATACAGTTTTACTACTAATTTCTCGTCTTTTTCATTTATCTACTTTAACACTTTGTACAAATTTAAGGAAGCAGTGTATACCACTGGGTTAATTAACCCTAAAAATCCTCCTCCTTTATTTACATACAAAACTCCTATTGTTACTGGGTTTAATCTAGAGCCCCATATAAATGAAAACATATGTGCAATAATTCATTTTCAAATGCTGTTGGCAGCATAAATACCCTTGCCAAGTATGCTATTTTCCCATCAGAACAAAATGTAAGGCTTTTTTTCAGAATGATAACTTATATGTTCTTCAAACAAGATATGTTTGCTTTATTTTTTCTATTATTTTTCCCATTGAATTTTATTTGGATCTTTATTCCCAATTTTTATACCTAACACAGAAATTCCCTTCATAGTAAAGTATATACCACTGATCTTTACTACATCGCCTAAACTTTTACTTTTCTCTTTATTTAAAGCCATCCTTATTATATCCAGCCACTCATTTGTGCCCTTTACTTCATTTACTCAAATTTAGTTTTTTTGCAGATATTATAATGTCATCTGCATATGTTAACAGAACTGGAATTCTTAACCTTTAAGGTGTTATATACCCCACCTCCTTCATTTTGTAATCTATTTCACATACTATCACATTAATAACTAATGCAAAGCATATACAGCTCATTGGTCATCCTTGTCTTACACCACTCTTTAGATGTACCTCTTGGCTTAACCAGCCATTTACAAGTATTTTTACTTTATTATTACTATACACCAGCACACATCATTTCCTAACTTTCTCATTTACATGGATTCATAAATTCATAGATTGTTACTAGGCTAATGACCCTGGGGGCCTTTCTAAGCCTAGCCAAGTTTTCCTGAAAGAATAATGATGTCCTGTATCCAAACAGGACATTGAGTTCCAGGCATTTATAAGCCATCTCTA
The DNA here is from genome assembly GCF_019279795.1 of Protopterus annectens. Classification (NCBI taxonomy): domain Eukaryota; kingdom Metazoa; phylum Chordata; order Ceratodontiformes; family Protopteridae; genus Protopterus; species Protopterus annectens. Next base: position 293,976,695 of record NC_056739.1, on the reverse strand, counting down.
TTCCCCATCCACTGGTCTAGGTTGCGCTTAAACTGGGTAACAGAGTAACTCAGCTTCATATGGATGGGAAGCCTTTACCATAGGAGGGGCAGTCTCTGGGACACATATCTGTCTCTCCAACATGTTCTGTTTAAGTCACAGACAAAATTCAGGTCCCTAGACCTTGTATTTCTGGTACTGTTTGACTTACAAATATGCAGGAGATTCATAATAGTGGTGGTTGTGGATGCCTTATAAGCCATGCATAGATCATTCCTCAGCAATCTATAGCAGACTGAGTAGAGGGGAAGGGCTTTAAGGTGCTCTGCATAAGGCAGGTTTGTTATGCCTTGTATTCATTTTGTAAGGAACCTCTGAGGTTGCTCTAGTTGCTGCATATGGCTGGTCAGGTACATACCAAAAGGAGCATTGTACTCTATGATTGGTCCGATACGGGCAGAGTACAGTGGTATAATGACCTCTTTGGACTTAGATGCCATGCCCTTAGATGCCATGCCCTTACTTATAAACTGTGCAACATAAAAGGATTTCCTCAACACTGTGGCCACATGGTGGTTGAAGTTAAAGCTACTGTCTACATGAGCACCCAGATCCCTGACCACTGGGTCAATTCTTAGGGGTGTATTATCAACATGGTAATTAGCCAGGATGGTTGACTTCCCAAAGTGTACAATTATGCATTTCTTAGCATTGAGTTTAAGACCATGGCTTTAGCAACATTTGTTACTCAGGGATAGACCTTCTTGAAGAATGCTAATGTGTGTGCAGGAAAGTCAATGATAACCCACAGCTTGCAATTATCTGCTAATTTAGTCAGTAATAAACCTTCAGCATTTGCTTCCATTTCAAAGAAATAGATGCCAAAAAGGAGTGGTCCCAGTACCAAATTATGGGGGACTCTGCTAGTGACTGGCCTCGTGGTGGAGGTGGCCTCATCTATTTTGACCTCCTGGATCATATCAGTGAGACAGTTGGCTATCCAGTGGGTGATAAAAGGGTTTATACCTAAATTAATGATCTTGTCTATAATGCCTGAATGGGTATTACATCTAAAGCCTTAGCCAGGTCAAGGTAAGCTGTGCGTACAGTCTTACCTTCATCCAGTGCTTTGGTAACCCTCTCAAAAAGTCAGCCAGATGTTATATGCATGTCCTTTTAACAAAGCCAAATTGTGACAGATCCAGCATATTGAGGTTACCTATGTTCTTATTTATCATGTCTGTGATGATTCTTTCCATAGCCTTACATATAAGGCTGGTAAGACTAATGGGCCTGTAGTTATCCGGATCACTGATTGGACTTCCTGACTGTAGCCATCTTCCATTCCTTGGGCACAAAATCTGATTGAAGGCTCCAGTTGAAAAGTAATTCAAGTGGACCAGAGAGGTAATATTTCATGCTATTTATTAAACATCAAGGATGTTATTGGGGCCCATCAATGCAGTGTTCTTGGCCTTGGAAAGTACATTGATGACCTGTTCTCTAGTAATGGTTGGGGGGATTGTGTTATGTGAGATTTCCATTTCTACTTACAGTAAGTTCTGCACATTGTTATGCATTTCCTCTGAGGTTATGGACATAGCTGTAGAAAGCTTTTTGATTGTCCTGTGCCTAATTAGCTATTTTTTCTTCAAATTTAGCCTTTGAAGTATTAATTAATCCTCTTGGCTGCCTGTTTAGATTTGTCAGTAGGCATTTAGTATGTATAGCTTTGTTCCTCCTACACTTGGCCAAGTTTTATTTTCTTTTGTTGTATAACCAACTGATATTGTGATTCTACCAGAGTGGCTTGTCTTTTGAGTTTGCCTTATTCTAAATACAAACGGACAAGTTTGCTCTCCACAACTATCAGTTTGGCTGTAGAGAGATCTTGCAAATACCTCAGTATATGCTATGGTGTTTACCGGGTTTGGGGGTGTTAGGAATTATATTATTTCATTATTATCCATAATATTTAATGATCGATTGTGTCAAATGCCTTATTAAGGTCTCTTATCATGATTGCTGCTTCTTCTTTTCTGTTCATAATATCATCCACAGTTCTCTATCATAAATAATTCCTAACAACCCTTACCCTTTATACTGTATATGCTATCTTCCCTAATATTTTCCATTTTAGTTTCAAATCTGTTTTGTATTATTTTCATAAATATCTTATAATCATTATTATTCAATACTATTGGTCTCCAGTCTTTTATTCTCTTCTAGCTTCCTTATTCCATATGAATTTAAGTATTCCACTACAAAATTCTTTATGCATATGACCATCATTTAACCATTAATTCAAAATTTTTTTTAAATATTTTTTTTGCCAATCCCTTAAATTTTTTAAACATTTCATACCCTATTTTATCTGGGCCTGCACCTGAATCTCTATATTTGTCCTAATACTCTTCATCTAGCTCATTTAAAGAAATCTCATTTTCCAACTCTTTACTCTCTTTTTCTGTTAACTAGCCTGCATCTTTTTTTCACTACCTTCTTTTTTCTTTAAATATTTCTTGTACATATTGCACTACACTATTCATAATCATTTCCTGAGATCTTTCTTTTTATCCTTTTGCATTTTTTATTTCTCTTATTACACTACCACCTTCCTTTACTAATCTGCTTAAGCAACTTGAAGATACTTCTCTTTTTCCTTGTAAAAAATATCTTTGTTTATATAACAATTCTTGTATTTTTTCTTGACTTCTTTCATAAAATTATTTTTCTTAGTCATAGTACCATCTATCATTTTGTTCTAAATCTCCCAATGTATCGTTATATGTTCTTTTATATTTTTCTTTTTCTATTTTTCTCACATCATATTGCCACTATAAAAAAAACATTTTATATTCTTCTTAAATATCATCTACCATTCAGACCAATTTTTATAAAATGTACTCGTAGTACTATGATCTTTCCATTACTACATTATTAATCTCGTTCCTTCTTCATTCAATGATTTCTCACTTATCTTTTTTACTCCTTTGCCTATTTCTATATATTCCTTGTTTTCTTTTATCAGTAGATCATTGCAAAATGATCAGAAAATCTTTTTTCAACTACCTCCCCTTCTCCTTTAACTAGACCTTCAGATACTATAAAATAATCTATTTCAGTTCTATACGTACCCCTTTTGTTAGTCCATGATTTTTTGTCTCAAAGTCTTAACTTAACAAATCTTATAACTTTTAATATTTTTCATATATCATTTTTTTTTTCTTTTTACCCTTGCCTCTTAAATCACAGTTAAAGTCTCCAGTTATTATAATATTCATACTTATATTTACTTAGTCTAAAATCTGATGAAATAAGCTTTCCCTTACTTTACAGTTAGTATAAGCATATAATCAGTATACTTGTCTATTCCATTTTAAATCTGCACTGGTTAATCTTCCCATTTTTGCTAAAGTTGCATCTGATATCTTTACTGTATTTCTACAGAATACAGCTATTCCAGAACATCTCTCATTTCCCAAATTATAGATTATCTTTCCTCCCCATACTTTCTCTGTTTGTAAGATTTCTTCATTTGTTAAAAAACTTGTAGCTTCTAATATAATTACACTACATCACACGCATTACAACACTCCAAAAATTCCTATTCTTCTTACTATATTCTTAATACTATTCACATTTACAGAAAGCACTCTAAAATTTTCATTTTCCCTTTTCCTTAGATTCATGGTTTCATAAGTTCATGGCTAGTTACTAGGCTAGCTTTCATAACAGGCCATTCTAAGCCTAATCAATTTCCTTCCCAAATGTGAAAATCCAACACTGTACCGTGTGTTTGTGAGTCACACACCTTAACCATTATACCAAGCCCCAGTCCTTAGTTATATGTATTCTTTTTCATCCATTTCCCTTTTTTTTGTACTTATCTCTTTAAATGTTCTTATTCTGTCTTTTGCCCTTTTACCAATAGAATTCTCCCTCCCTTTTGCTATCTCCCAGTTTGCCTTCTTATAGGTTCATAGGTTGGTCCTAGGCTATCGGCCCTTAGGCCTATGCAAGCCTAGCTATAACAATTCCCTGGATATTTCTTCCCGCAATATTTACTTCCCTGGACCCCTGTCTAGCAGGACGACTGACATGATCCTGGGGTGAATTTCCTATCGCCTATCCAATCATCAAGGTTCCTTCTGAAGAGGCCAAGGAGGTGCTCTGCTTGGCATGTATGGGCAGTCTATTCCAGAGTATGAGGAGTCTCTGGGTCAGGAACCCATCCCTCCAGCATGTTTTGTTCATTGTGATGACAAGGTTTAGATCCCTGGAGCATGTGGCTCTGAGGGATTGGGATTTCTTTAAGTGGGGCATGTCCAGCAGCTCAGGGTTTGACATGGCCTTGTATGTTAAGCAGAGATCGCCTCTTTGTCACTTATTTCAGAATCTTCTTCTATGTCCTCTTAATTATTTTTTCTCATCCAGGTTTTCTTCTATTTCTACTAGTAATAAAATGTCTTCTTTGTTCATTTCATTCTCTTTCTTTTTCCTTACTGTTTTCTTTTTTTGCAACCCATCCATAAATGTCCAATTTTGTTACAGTTATAACATATCAATTCACATTTTTGTATCATGTCCCATTTTCCCAAAAATATAACATTTACCTTTGCCGCAGTTACTTATCAAATGTCCTTTTTCACAAAAAAAAAAAAAAAAAAAAAAAAACATGTTTTAGGTTGACCCCAGTATTTTACAACACTCCTATTCCCTTCCACATTTATCATGCTTGGTACACACACACACACACACACACATACACACACACACACACACACACATATCTGTATATATATATATATATATATATATATATATATATATATATATATATATATATATATATATGCACACACACACACACACACACACACACACACACACACACACACACACACACACACACACACACACATATAATTTGTTCTCTTTCTATTTTTAATACAGTATTATAATCTCAACCACCAGTCAATAAACCCCTCTTGTCATAAACGTTTGCAACGTCCAGTACTTCTTTACATAAAACTTTCAAATGTCTTTTCAAAGTCTCTCTCTCTACCTCTGTTTGAAATTGCACATGAATCTTCTTTTTTGTTTCCCTGTTAATTTTTCTATTTTATTTATTTAACATTTGTTTACCAGTAAAGTCTGCCTGGGACAGAGCCCATTTTCAGCAGAGGCCTTGGGAGAAACACTTCAGATGCATGTCTTTGGAATGTGGGAGGAAACTGGAGCACCCAGAGAAAACCCACACGAACACAGGGAGGACATGCATTCTCCGCAAAGAAGGCACCCCAGATGAGAATCAAAATGGAGAACCTTGTACTGTAAGGCAACAACTCTAACCTCTGTACCACTGCACCGGTTTTATTATATAAATATTCCATGGGTTACAGTCTTTCTTTTTTCCTATTCTCCAAGAAAATTTTCCATTGAAAAAAACTGTCTCGACTATAATGTCACAAAATGCTCCTACTTCATGTTCTTTTACACTCAAAGGAGCTATTAAATTGTCCCACACTTCATACCTGTCCATTTTCTTGTCATCTTTACTTTCAATCCTTACTACATACCTTCTGTTTTTCATTTACTTTTACCTTCTTTACTGCTACTCCACATTTTCTGTCTTTCTTTTACTCTTTGTTTATGTTTTCTTTTCCATCTCACCACTATTCTTCAGGATTGTCTCTTCATCAACATTTTGTATTTTCTCCATAATGTCCCCCCAGAAAACATCTCCTTCAATTTCTGGCTCACTATGCACCACCATTTCTTTAAGTAAATCATTCTGCAACCCTCCCAACTGGAGGGTTGTAATTATACATCCATCATTTGCTTACTTATCTCCATCAAACAGGCTTCTTTGAAACATTTCCTCAGAATCATATACACATTCTACCATCTTAATATTTGCTTTCTCCTTCATTTCTTTCACTACTCCATCATCTCCTTCTCTCTCCATCTGTCTCCCTGTTTCTCTGGGCCACCTCTGCACATAAAACAAAAACAGGAAGTGCTCCTCCAAAATGGGTCGCACTCACAGCAATGACTAGTAGGGGAAGTTCCCTGATGCCCTGGCCAAATTTCCCCTAATAGAATAAATACCACCCAAGGTCTCCCCTAAAAATAGGCTACTAGCCTAGTGGGACAATCAGCTTAACAAAAGATAAATAAATACCTTCAAATTCCTTCATTGTTCACAGTTTTCACATAATCACCTCAGAAATAAAATGCAGCTTACTTTTTAAATTACTAGATACATGTTCGACTGTTTTTACAGCAAATGTATCACATCTCTGTAAGAACTCTATGAAGGAACTGCATGCCTGTTGGCCTACTTAGTTCATAATACATGCACAGTAAAGTTCCAACTCTGTTGCAAACTAATGAAGCCAGAACTCCCATAATTTAATTGTCTACAATGCAGGAACTTTCCCATAGCACTGGTAGATTAGCTCCATGGCCCTTAGCTATGAAGAGGGAATGATAATGCTGTTACTGATACCATTTTTGACAACAAATCATCACAGTTCTTTACCAGTCAGTCTTGCACATGAGAAGATAAGCAACGATGACCTGGATATGTCCACCCCATCATGTTTTAGCACACAACACCACCAACAGCCTGCAGCCATTGTCTTATTAAGCTGATCTGATCCTCTATGAACTTTTTGCTGTGGTACTTCTAGTACCTATCATTTATGCAAAACTACTTCCTTTATATATCAGCCTTAGCATGCATCTCCTTATTTACAAGTGGCCAACACACCTTCACTAGAGATTTGTAACATTCGTACAATGGTAAGATTTTACCTCTAATATGCTGCAACAAGTAGAGGTGTCGCTTCAGTGAAAGGGGTTCTCCAATTCATTTCTGAGCTGGGGTGCCTTCTGTGCACAGTCTGTATGTCCTCACTGTGTTCACTTGGGTTTTCTCGGGGTACTCTAATTTCATTTCATATTCCAAAGACATGCAGTAGGAGGAATGGACACTCAGAATTGGCTGTGTATATGAGTGGTAAGGAAGAATAACCGTGGCATGGCTAGCCACTCAGCAGTGTGAACATTAGCTCTAGATCAAACATGTCCAACCCACGGCCCACGGGCCACATGCAGCCCTCAGAGCTTTTTCATTCGGCCCGTGACCTTTAACTGCAACTGTATGCATGTGCCAAAACAATTTTTTTTAATTTGTTTTTCACATCGGTGACCTGTAACCACAATGTCGCTGTGCACGTGCCAAAGCACCCTTCCTGCTTTGTTTTTTTCACGCCAAACCTGGATCTGTGTGTTTGCGCAGAAGAATCAGTATGTGTGTGTCCGTGCTGAAGAGAGATGCATTGCCTTTGAAAGGGACAGCACTAACTGTATTAATAGGTAAGTGTGGAGTGTGTGTGTGTGTGTGTGTGTGTGTGTGTGTGTGTGTGTGTGTGTGTGTGTGTGTGTGTGTGTGTGTGTGTGTGTGTGTGTGTGTGTGTGTGTGTGTGTGTGTGTGTGTGTGTGTGTGTGCATGAGAAATGCAGGTTTTATTGAAATTTGGCCTGAAATCCTGAGTTCAGTGAAAATAATTTGTCATTACCTAGACAATACAATTAGAGACTTACTGATATTTCTCCTGCAAAAAAATAGAAAATCAGAATGTAATCTGAAGTGGTACAGACTATGAATCAGTAAAGTGATAACTTCAGAATCAATGCACATAGACAGACCCAGGAAGATAATCTTTGCAGGATGCTCATACACGTGGCTATAAATACATGAATAGAATATCTGACTATTGAAGAGCAGATGCTGAATATTTTCTCAGAAGCCACAGTTGCTGTTTAAAATTATGTTGTTTGGGGAGAACTGAGTTTATTCATGTTACTCAGCTGGTTTGGCAGTACGACTGACAATAGTTATGTACTATTAGTGCTGGGCTGCATAAAACAATACTTTGTATGGTTATAGTGCAATGAACTTTTTAAGAAAAGGAATGCAGTTTACTCACACATACACCAGTTACTATGGAATAACGTACATCTGTTGAAATGAAGCCTTAAAGTAAACTCTGAGATGATGCATTACCATCTATTTGGGTGGAGCTTGGCTACAAATAGTAATCTCTGTAGGTTAATCAGTTTCTGATGTAGTGAATACATTTGGAATGAAAGTGGAAGAAGTGAACATTATGTAGATATGGTCATGTAAGCTCTCCACCAACACAAAAGGCAAGTTGTAGGTCTGCTCTAGGTAGCTATACCCTTGTAGATCATTTTCTGCCCGACAATTGATCTTGATCTTAGGATAATTAATTAACTTCAATTCTATGGTGAATTTGTATTGCTTTAATATTTATAGAAAAAATAGTGTTGTAATTGTCAAGCAGTTCATGTACATAATTTGTCATGTGCGAATATTAATAGTAATCACTTGTTGTAGCGAAAGAGTTGATTATTGATTAGTTTGATAAAAAAAGTCTTTTGGCTTTTCCCGGTTAGGGGTCGTCACAGCGCAACTCCGGTCCGCTCATGATTGGCAGTGGATTTTACGGTGCCGTGTTGCCAGCCCGAAGACCAACCTTCAACAAAGGCACGCCCCATTCATGCTTGCACCTACCTGCATGTCTTTAACATCACTCGACCACGGGGAGGACATGCAGACTCCACACAGAAAGTGCTCCAGCCGAGAATCGAACAGGAGAACATCTTGCTGTAAGCCAACAATGCTAACCGCTGCACCACTGTGGCTTGATTATTGATTAGTCTGATTATGCTGTAAAAAGAGTTATTTGCAAGAGGTGTCACTTATTAGAAGGTCATTATTGTCAAAGGTGCCAGTGTATATAGTCTTTTGGAACAAAATACGAAATTCTGCCATATGATTTTTATGCCTTATCTATGTATTTATTTTTCTCTCTGGTATGTTATGGGTTTATCCCTGTGGATTACATGTTGTACAGTATCAGATTATTCTATTAACAATTGTGTTGAACAATTTGTCATCACATCCTCAGGAGAGCATATTGCGCCTTTCTCACTGCAGATATGACCATCATACAATTAAGCATCATATGGGTGTACAAAGGATGGTAACATATGGCACAAAGTATCTTCAGTATCCAACAAGTCTCCTTTGGCTAAAAAATCTACAGACTGAATGAAGCTAAAATCATTTTCAAGTGCTTACCAATCACCAGTATAGATGCTGGTTCTGTTTTCACTGTGCATTTCAAAATAAGAAAGGTAGTGTGCTTCTATTTGTTTGTTTTCAAGAGGGGCAGAAGGCTTTTCAACAATAACATATCAGAGTATCTGCTGTCTCATGTAATGTGACATGCAGATGATTAAGTTATGTTTCCTGGAAAAAGAATGTCAAAAGCCACCTGTACCTCCTAAAGTTCTCCACTCAAGGAAGAAGGACTGGTTAACCAGTTCTGGTGTCCTTTCAAATGCTAGCAGAACAAAAGGAGTCTGTAATAGCAATATTTAAAAACTGTCCCTATTTTTGGCCCTTTGTCCCACGTTTATTTATGTCCTTGTCCAGATTTTGTGCTCTAAGAGGTTGAGAGGTATGAGTGCAACCAGTGTGACAATGGAAAATAAGTGAGTAAATCGTACTAGTGGTCAGCTTACACAAATGTCATTTCTGTATTGAGTATTAATCTATAGTCATGACGTACAAATGATTATTTTCTAGGCTTTATGGACATTGTTCATATAATGTGTTTGTGGTGATGTGAGATTTTGTAGCTATTTTCTTGCAGACAGACTTCACAGAATTACTAAAATTGTTAGCAAATTCAGTACTGTAATTCTGTGAAAGTGAAGCTTCAAATGTCTGGTAGGCTGTTACACTTATGTCATCTCATGCTGAATTGTGTATTGGTTGTTAGTTGCAACACATTATTCTGTGTGTGTGGTGGTGGGGGGGGGGGGGGTCTCCAGGTGCTTTTTGCAGGGAAATGCAAGTGTGAATTTGAACTGCCAGAAGTAAATGGATTCTTTCCTATTTTAATGCATCACTTTTGCTCATAAATTCCCTGACTTGACAGATATCACAACTGTCAAGTTTATCAACTTAAAGATGTAATTCTGGGTAAATTCAATTGTGGGGGATACACAGGTGAGATGGATTCCATAATAAAGCATGCTACAAGATTTTAGAGATATTGATTACTAATATGTACAGATGTTCTGCTGTAGGCTAGTGTGCGACTTTATATACCTAGGAAGGGTTCCATACCTGTTTATTTGTAAAAACAAAAATATCAACTACTGTTAGATTAAGAACTGGAATTAGAATTTTACGGCGAATATTAGGCATTTATTACAGTTAAGTGTAACATCTAAAGGAAACCTCCTGCACGGAGGCAAATGCACGGCTCAAACCAAATAACCAGCAAACCAAAAAGATAGAGTCAGCATACTGTGACCTGAAAAACTTTTATTAATAAATAAACAACGAAAAACAGACCGGTTTCGGCTGGACAATATCACAGCCTTCCTCAGTGTGAAACAAGTAAATCAATCGTTGTTTAAATATACCCATCTCAAAGCTCATTGGTTCTTCCTAAAATTGTTCATTAAGACCAGGTGGAAATAATCCTCCTAGTTTGCAATCCACTTCTTTTCTTTAGTATTTAAAATGGAATGCCAGCCTGTTTTATTGGGTCGATTCCCTTTTATAATGTCAATGACCATAAAAGAAAATTTGGCAGTCTTATGTACCAGTTGGTGTTTGAAAAGTGCATTGTGAACCTTTTTGTTCTTGATACTACTGATATGTTCTGATATTCGTAGTCTGAGTGGACGGGAGGTTTGTCCAATACAGACTGAGCCACAATTACATGTGGCCAAATATACAAGCCAATCACTGCTGCAATTGGCAAAAAAATTAAGATCATAAGCCAAAGCACAGTTTCTGCTAGAAAATTGTTTTGATTTACATACATAATTACAATTGGTGCAATGGCCACAAGGAAAACAACCCGTCAATGGTTCACCAGTCAATGTGGTCTGAAGAAATTGAGTTATTTTTCACATTGCTACATTTATAGTGACTGAAACAGGAACTTAGGTTTTTACCTTTGCAGAAAGAGAATAAACATCTGTCTGGTATAATACTAGCCACCTCATAATCACATTGCAGAATATTCCAGTGTCTATGCACACTTTGGATCAAAGTATCCGAGTTTCTGGCATAGGTAGTTACAAAACCTGATGGGTTGTGGTGCAATAACTGTATGATCGTTATAACTCAGTAGTTCCTGTCTATCAAGTGCATTGACATCATTGCTGGCATTCACCACATGTCCCATACTGTAGCCACGGGATTTAAACCTACTGGTCAAATCTGTCCTCTGTTGCTGGAAGGAAGAATCATGAGAGCAAATACGCTTCATTCTGATAAATTGTGATTTGGGAATGTTACGTGCAATGTGTGGCGGGTGAAAACTGGAGGCATGGAGGATGGTATTATACTGGGGATACTTCCTGAATACTTCTGTACCTAGTGTGTGGTCAGGTAGTCTGTTTATTAATACATCCAAAAAGGTAATAGTATTCAAATCATAATGTACAGTGAACTGTAAACCCCATATATTGTTGTTCAAATATGATATAAAATTAATTAGTTGATATTCCTCACCCTTCCACACCATCCAACAATCGTCCAGATAACGTCTCCAGATGTCAATATGTTCAAGAAAAACATTGTTTTGGCAATCATAAATAATATATTTTTCAACATAGGCCATAAATAAATCCGCATATATCGGGGCAAATGATGCCCCCATTGCTGTGCCTTTTGTTTGCCAATAACAAATATCTTGATAGAAGAAGACGTTGTTAGTTAAAACATGTTTTGCTAAACCAACCAGAAAGGAATTGAAATCTGGTTGATATAGACCCTGTAAAAAGTTAGTGGAGTTATCCCTTTGGCAATATACGCCTTAAACAGTTTAGAGTGCCAAACATTTGATCTTAGAGATCTAAGATGTTTGTGTAATTTTTTTTTATCATTACTAATGATACTATGCATCAGCTTATGATTCAAGATTCGGCATCTCAATATATTTATTTTCTATCCAAAATCCACAAGGACCCTGTGAATCCACCTGGTAGACCGATTGTATCAGGGAAAGATTACATTACCGAACCATTGTCTTTATACCTTACCAAACATCTGAAGCCCTTGTTATATGTAGTACGATCACGTTTGCAGGACACCACTAACTTTTTACAGATTATTTCAGATACTCAACTCGAGCCTGGTTGGTTTATGTGTACGCTTGATGTAAGTGCCTTATATACCAACATTCCTCATCAAGCAGGTTTGGATGCATTGGTTTATTGGCTTGAGGTGGCAGGTCTATATCAACCAGATTTCAATTCCTTTCTGGTTGGTTTAGTAAAATTGTTGGATGGTGTGGAAGGGTGAGGAATATCAACTAATTAATTTTATATCCTATTTGAACAACAATATATGGGGTTTACAGTTCACAGTACATTATGATTTGAATACTATTACCTTTTTGGATGTATTAATAAACAGACTACCTGATCACACACTAGGTACAGAAGTATTCAGGAAGTATCCCCAGTATAATACCATCCTCCATGCCTCCAGTTTTCACCCGCCACACATTGCACGTAACAGTCCCAAATCACAATTTACCAGAATGAAGCGTATTTGCTCTCACGATGCTTCCTTCCAGCAACAGAGGACGGATTTGACCAGTAGGTTTAAATCCCGTGGCTACAGTATGGGACATGTGGTGAATGCCAGCAATTATGTCAATGCACTTGATATACAGGAACTACTGAGTTATAACGATCATGCAGTTATTGCACCACAACCCATCAGGTTTGTAACTACCTATGCCAGAAACTTGGATACTTTGATCCAAAGTGTGCATAGACACTGGAATATTCTGCAATGTGATTATGAGGTGGCTAGTATTATACCAGACAGATGTTTATTCTCTTTCTGCAAAGGTAAAAACCTAAGTTCCTGTTTCAGTTACTATAAACGTAGCAATGTGAATAATAACTCACAATTTCTTCAGACCACATTGACTGGTGAACCACTGACGGGTTGTTTTCCTTGTGGCCATTGCACCAGTTGTAATTATGTATGTAAATCAAAACAATTTTCTAGCAGAAACTGTGCTTTGGTTTATGATCTTAATTTTTTGCCAATTGCAGCAGTGATTGGCTTGTATATTTGGCCACATGTAATTGTGGCTCATTCTATATTGGACAAACCTCCCGTCCACTCAGACTACGAATATCAGAACATATCAGTAGTATCAAGAACAAAAAGGTTCACAATGCACTTTTCAAACACCAACTGGTACATAAGACTGCCAAATTTTCTTTTATGGTCATTGACATTATAAAAGGGAATCGATCCAATAAGACAGGCTGGCATTCCATTTTAAATAATAAAGAAAAGAAATGGATTGTCAAACTAGGAGGATTATTTCCACCTGGTCTTAATGAACAATTTTAGGAAGAACCAATGAGCTTTGAGATGGGTATATTTAAACAACAATGATTGATTTACTTGTTTCACACTGAGGAAGGCTGTGATATTGTCCAGCCAAAACCAGTCTGTTTTTCATTGTTTATTTATTAATAAAAGTTTTTCAGGTCACAGTATGCTGACTCTATCTTTTTAGTTTGCTATTTATTACAGTTATTCATTGTTCGAATGCACCTACAGTACAGCCAGGAGGTTGATTTTGGTCACCCACAGCAGCAAAGGAGTTAACTATATGATATAGTTTATTTGTGGCTCCAAGACAATTTCTATTCACTCAATGCAGCCCCGGCAAGCCAAAAGGTTCGACACCCCTGCTCTAGATGATTGTTACTGTTGAAATGATATCCCAACCGCTTGTGCAAAAATGAGTCAAAAATCATTTAATCTCTCCAACAAATTCAGTAGAGATTATAACATAAAAATAGATGCAATGTTTAACACTGCTAAGCAGGGAAAGGTATCTAAAATGTAGCTTTAATTTTAAATCAGCCCTCTTGCAAATATAAACTAAAGAAAAAGGAATACTTTTAACAATAGTATGTTAAATCTGGGCAGATAAAAAATTTGCAGTAACCACACTAGCAGTAGGATAACTCACACCATAAGTGTATACTAAGAAATTGCTATCATATTGAGGGCATTTTGATATGTAGTACATTCTGAAAAAACTCTATGCTAGGTAGTATCATTGCAGACATGAACAGCAAGTATTTGTGATCAGTACAATTAAGTTATTTATAGTTATTTATAAAGTAGCTGCGGTGATGCAGCGGTAGCATTGTTGCCTCACAGCAAGAGGTTCTCCTGTTCGATTCTCAGCTGGAGTGCTTTCTGTGAGGAGTCTGCATGTCCTCCCCGCAGTTGAGTGGCATTCGAAAGACATGCGTGAATGGGCATGCCTTCATTGAAGGTTGGGCATCGGACTGGCAACTTGGCACCATAAAAATCTCCTGCCAATCATTAGCGGACCGGAGTTCCACTGTGATGAACTTTAACTGGGAAAAGCCGAAAAGACAAACAATGAAGTTATTTATAAAACAATTCATTTAACATAATGCCATTGTGTAGTAGTGACACACCATGTGAGGTCTGTGTTATTTAATACAGCCATCCATGGAGGGGGGGGGGTGGAGTTTAGTCACTTGGACTGTGCTTTCTTGACCAAACAAACCCACCCACTGTGGGCAAAAAAATTAGTTACCCACATCTTGTCTTGGTATTTATATCCATTTGTAAAAGAGAGGAAAAAAACACCAAACCAGCCAGTCAGATGACAAGAATGTTACACTTCTAACATTGTTAAACTGCATATCATTTGGGAAGAGTTATCTGTCACAATGGCTTTCATTTGCTGGAAGCCATTAACAACAAAAAAGTGGCACAGGCATTAAAGCTATCACCCCTAAACTCACATTCTTAGCTAAAAATAAGTGATGTATTTCTTGTACATTCTCCATATCGGTTTTTATCCTATGTTGGGGTGGGGGGGTCATGGCATATCGCTGCAAGTAACTGGAGTAAGATGTGAACCCAGTCCTGAATGGAATTCCAGTCCATCACAGGGTAAATGTCATCATTCTCCCCCAAACCTTGTATGCTGCAACACTTGAATGGATTTTAACATGGATCCAACAGGAAGACAAATATACCATTTTGTCATTATACACTTTCAGACAGTCATGACTCATTCAATTCATTTCGACCATATAACATTGACTCACAAGACAGTCTGACCACATTAATTGCATATATATTTTATGTATGTATTGTATATGCACACACACCCACAGTCAAAAAGAGAGAAAGGAGGAGAACGCACACTAATACTGTATCTACTTTGCAATATAAACAAATCTTTAAATTCATCCACAGTATTATAATCACCTTGAATGCATCAGGATTTACCCAAAACCACACAGCTCATGGTCAAGTCCTGCTTCACACATAGTCACAGCTTTCAACTTCTTTGCTCAAAAATCAGGGTCAAAGCCAAAATAATTAGCTATCCAAGGGCAAATATCAGAGATAATTTTTAAATACTGTTATAATTCACTGAAAAGGTTAATATAACAACATACTTTGAAGGTTGTGCATCGGGGCTGGTAACTCAGCACGTAAAAATCAATTACCAATTATTAGCGGACCGGAGTTCCACAGTGGCGAACCCTAACCGGGAAAAGCCGAAAGATACAACAACAACATACTTTGCATCAGCATGCACTTTTTGATTAATCAGAAGCATGAAACTCTGTCTGACATTATCAACTGACTTTAACCTTCAGAGATTTACCAGAAAATCAAACATTTTATGAGGAAAATGGAATAAATGTGAGGCAAATTCAGGAATGTTCTATAAAGCAGAAGACAATTAAGAGTTGTGCTCATATTGAAGAAGTGTAACTTCTCATTTAACAATTTCATTTTGTAGATCCCACATTGATTATAATCTGAAATACAGACTTAAACTGCTAGCTCTCCCAATCTCAACAACAACCTGCCAAAATGTGAAACCCCAAATCGCTACTGATTACAAAGGGAAATGTTTGAGTTTCCCCTTCTGATTGCTACCCGCCAAATAAAACTAACCTAAAAGTGTATATACAAACAAAACACACCACTAACAAAAAAACACATAATTTATACTCAAAAGCATTTGCACACATTCATATCTATCATACACAATGCCTTATGTGGTGCTTCCCCCTGTACCCCCTTATTTTGAAGTATTAGCTCCATGGTAAACAACCAAAACTATGCTGTAGTCAGGTGAAGGTGAGTTGAGTATTACTTGCCAAAACAGTGAACTGCCCCCCCCCCCCCACACACACACACACACACAAATAAACACACACATTATAAGAGCTACCAAGTCTTTGCCATTTCTCACACTCACCCTACATTAAATGCAGATTACATATGTACTGAAACTATAACAGTTTCACAGCACAGGGGTCAGCAGCAAAAAATATAACTACAGTACATTATAGCCAGCTAAAAGGGCAGTGATTGTGTACTACAGAGAAAAAGCTACTCAGAGCGTGATGTTCATATCAGCTGCGAGTAAAGATTTGTGTTCACATCAGCACTGCTCTTCTTTGCATCAGGTCTTCCTTTGGCACATCAGAATTCCACCTTCGACCTCCTTATTGAGCGACTATAGTCCTGTCCTTTGCCTGTCTGTAGCTGTTTTCTTTTGTTGTGCCTCCCTTTCTCAGTAATTGTACTCCCTGTCTGTGCCTGCCTTATTACTAGCTCTTCTGAAATACCACAGTCCTACATTGCTGCCTAATAATTTCTCATTTCTGGTTCACTTCTTAAAAAACTCTTCATTCTCCTTGTAAGAAATATTTCATTGCATTTCTAGTGTTTTTCTCTTTCAGTTTGTCAGGTATCATTTATATGCATGACAAGCATTTCCCATCAGCTGTAGTTTTCATTACTCATTGTGTGAGTACAGCATTATATGTTGCTTATAGTTCGGCTCTATACAGTAGCCAGTATGTTATTTTTCTGGCATGATGTCTACAAGACAAATAAGATGCTTGTATGCACACACACACACACACACACACACACACACACACACACACACACACACACACACACACACACACACCTTAATCCATGCAGCATGTTATGAATACACTTTTCATTTCAAACTGGGGGATGTAACATTAGCAGTTTACTGCCATAGTACTCTAGAAGTATAGCAAAATAGTGTACTTTAGATGAATCACATGTAGGATATATAGAAAATATTAATGTTGTGGTTATTTGTGATAATATTGGTAAATAAATGGTTGTCTCATTATTAAAGCAGCCAATGAAAATAATTTCTGCTGTAATACTAAAATATTCTTATACCATTGATCTCCATTTAAATACAGAGTACAAGGAAAAACCTCCATGACCTCCGTGGGGTTAAGGACAATAACACGGTGTATTATATGGATACAGTCAGCATACTGGATTGTTCCACTGTTTGATTTTTACAGTATAAAGTGTTTTCTTTTACCTGAATTACAGCTGCCTTTTGCACTTTGTAGTTTCTACTCTGCTGTTCTGTCTGGTCTCCTTGGTTGGAGCGATACTGTTCACTGACATCCGGAGGAACAAAGGGAAGAAGATACCAAAAAGCCAGCCATCGTGGTGCAGACATCAGTACAAGCTGGTCCACTGGCTGTGCTCTGTAATCCATTATAATGCCTGATAAATTCCTCACAGCCACTGAAGGATAAAATGAGGTCTGTGCAGATAATGGATGTGGGAATCTATTTGTCGACAATGACTGACTACACAAGGCCCTTTCACTGAAGCACCCACTGCTGTTCATCAGAAAGAGATGAGCCCAGGGAGACAGAAAAAGCACAAGTGATGGAATGGGAAGTGACAGGCCAACAACAAGCGTGGGGGAGGGGAGTTGTGGCAGGGAACTTAAACGCAGATATGATCTGCGAAAAAAAAGGTGAGTAACTGTAATAACACATGAACAGCCCTTAAGGAGTATTCTTAGTTACTTAATGGACCTTAGCTGCAACATTAACTAGTGAGGATAAGGCACATTCAAAGTATTCTGTCAGAAAGTATCAAGTCATGAGAAATTTAAACTGAGTCAATTTCCAAACCACCATTCTGTTAAACAATGCCTTCAACATAAATGTATTCGATTCAGGATAGACTATATGAGCAGAATGAAGTCTTCTAACATGAACAGTCAGATTCACAGCATTGCATCCCATTTATAGTTGTAAAGTATGTATGAAAGGAATATTTAAATGTAGAACAATTACTTTGGGAGTCACATAAAGCACCACACTTGCTGAAAGAGCACAATAATTGGCTATTAACTGTGGCATCAGAGAAGATGACATAAAATTACAGTGATGCATTTCACAAGACACAGAGAGTATGTGTGAGCTGAAATGACATGATGTAGCAATAGAGAGCAGTTGGCAACATTCAGAAAGTTAAATAATAATTATTGGTTGCATGTATTCTGCTGGCATAGTAAGTCGTTTCTCTTACAAAATATTTTTAGGAAGAAACCACTGAAGCAGTATCATCAAAGGATTGGTATGTAGATGCAAATTATTTTCCTTCTGTGCTGAAAGTTTGCGTGAGCCCCTTCTCAAAGATTAAAGAATCCCATAGAGCACAGATTCCAATGCTTATAAAATTATTAGTCATTTTTTTTAAATGTGGATACAATGGTAGAAGGGATATGTATATTTGGGGGTATAGTAGTAGCATTCACACAAGGGGTTTGTGGGACTTAACCCCATGAAATTTGACTTTTGGCATTTTTTACATATCTCAGTCTATCACACAATTCTTTCCCTTTGCATATTCTTAGAGAACAATACCTAGCAACACTGTTTGCAGCCCCAAAGAAGCATACATAGTCATGTGGAGTACACAGAAAGGTCTAGACTTAGTGGCATTTACAGTGTACAACTAAAATCTGTCCCTCCAATGGGGGGCATAATTCTGGTGACAAAACTGTAAATAGGCGATGTAAAAGGACTTCATTACACATTAAGCTACTCTTCTGATATCTCTGTAATTATTGGAAGGTAGTGTAAAGGGATATCATGGGATGTGAGTGCATTTCTACACATAATACTTTTGCTAAGCTTTTTCCATTGCTGGCAAGATTCAGTACCTCCAGCCTGCATCATATATCAAGCATCCAATGGATTGCTAAACTATAGTTAGGTCTTCTGCTGGCATGTGCAATTCTTCAAACTGAAACCCCTCTCAACTCAAAGTTAAGGAGAAGGAAGGGGGAGGTTTCATTAAGTTGAGGATAATAAAAGCTATACAGCCACAAGTGGAACAATTAGCTTGACACAATAACTATTACACACACACACTGAATGCACCAGCTATGATTGCGAATGATGCAGTTTTGGCGTTCATTTATAAAGCAGTGATAACTCAGCTTCATAAATCAATGATGGTACTGTAAATTCATACCGCCTAACAGCTTGCTTCTGGGATAGTCACCCTGTTTACTCAGCCTAGTTACAGCTCTGAGTGGATCACCTTCAGGATCCCCCACCCATATACAGTATATATATATATATATATATATATATATATATATATATATATATATATAAAAACACAAATGGCCCCTTAACTGCCCTAATGACATGTGGTCACAAATGTATTTCCTTGCCTAAAGCCATTTTAGCACTTATGCAGCATGGAGATGCAAACTGGCACTAGCTGAGGGGCTACTAAGGATATAAGACATGTTGTCAAGTAGCTGAAAACCTAAACTTAGTATTGAAAGTTAAGTACTGAATATGCTATAGGTTAAAATGTTTCTACACAGAATATGTGCAGAGTATGAACTATTGCTGTACTGTCTAAACAGATGATACATGACAGTCTAACTCCAAAAAATAAATACAAAATAAGCATTTTTGCAGAGGGGCTATGCACCCTTGTACTCTCACAAACCCCAGTTAATATGACAACATCAAGAATGTGCTAGCTTTGAGAATATGGGCATCTTTTGATGAGCTGTGGTTCCAGCTAGGAGAAACCATGATAACATGCTATATTATCAAGCATATTACATTTTTACATACAGTATCAACTCAAAACAAGGATGCTTAAAATTAATACATTTTAGTGCAAGAAAATTAACACTGTGTAAGTGAAACAGACTAATATACATATATATGCATGTAAAAACTAAGTACTGTGTTTCAGAATTTCACTCACATATTGTTCTAGATGGAGCTGTGTAGCAGTACAGCTTAAATATATAATTTTTTGAAAAACTACCTAGTTTTCCAAATCTAGATAGATTTTATATACAGAAAATCCAGTAACAAATATTGTAATGCCAGTGTAGAGAAATCTTTATTAAAATGTGATGTCTGTAAATTGCATTCTTTCTTAAGCTAGACAGCATAATATTTGTAAGCTGTGTTTAAATTTGTATAATACGTAAAGGCACTGCACTGCAAAATTGTGTGACCTTTCTTGGGGAATGTAAAAAAAGAAGAGAATACATGGAATTTGTAATTGAAATGTAAAGTGCAGTTTCCTGCATTTCCTGATTCAGAAAGCCTACGGCCAAAAAAATTAAATTACAAGACTCTTCAAAGAATCTCTGAGCCCAGAATTTTGAAAGGAAGCAGTCATTAGTATGCACTGTTAATGGATGTAAAATCCTTTGATTACCTCAGAATGTGTGAAAAAAACTACTCTGGTTGAACCTCTCATTTCTGTGAAAGTAATAACCTAAAATATGCATGAAATTGAAACCAGTGTAATGTCCATCAGTCATGCTAGAAGACATTGAGGTAAACACACCTATGTATGTTTGTTGTAAAAATCTGTCTCTGCCTGAATATTTCAGTAAGCTGTCATCCATCAGGGTCCGTTATTTATTTATGTTAGAAACATTTATCTCTTTTGTAGGTCAGATTTGTCTTTAAATGTTCTGTGTATGAAACTGATTATTGTTTATTACTGTGCAGACCACTACATATAGAATCTATCTCAGTACTGCCTTAGCTTCTTTTATTGTCTAAGTAAAGCACTTGTGTATTATTTAGTATCTGAGGAGAAGGTATTATTTAGTACTATAGACTGACAAGCTGTGGTATCCATTTTTATTTAGCCAGATCATTGAACACAGTACCAGTGGAGTACTATTTTGATAATTTATATTTGTACATTATCAATAGTGTTACAGTAACTGGTGTTTTTGGCCCCTGGACATATCTAAGGGATAGTATTATCTTGCCATGAAGAAAGCTGTGGGGAATTGAAGAATTCTACTAGCCCTCCATGGCAATTGTGTGTGTGTGTGTGTGTGTGTGTGTGTGTGTGTGTGTGTGTGTGTGTGTGTGTGTGTGTGTGTGTGTGTGCACGTGTGTATGGTGTATAGGTAAGGGGCACTGAAAGGTATTGTGGCTCATACAGAAAGTGGTGAGAAAGGAGCCAGATGTGTTAAGCCAAAGGCTGACTCAGCTCTGTAAGTTGTCATTATGTTGCCCTAGTCTGCAGTGAATTCAGCTGTAATGCCAGGCTAAAAGGAAATGTCTATGAAATGTGCTGTTGCCAGGCTGAATGATGCAGAATGTATTATTTTTTCTATTTTCCCTGTTTCTGGCATGTTTATCTACAAAATATATTGTCATCGTAAAAAAGAGAGAGATAGTTTGTCCAGATGGCAAAGGACAAATAGAGAAGCTAGATCCTGAAACAGTTCACTATCTTCTAATATAACATACAAAGATAAAACATCAATGGAATATAATGGTTACT
Organism: Protopterus annectens; assembly: GCF_019279795.1. NCBI lineage: Eukaryota > Metazoa > Chordata > Ceratodontiformes > Protopteridae > Protopterus > Protopterus annectens. The sequence goes on along the minus strand of NC_056739.1, from coordinate 293,954,888 downwards.
GGAATTTTCTAAACAGAGTGTGATTCAAGAAGAAACCAATGATGGAGGTGTTTTGACAAACTCTGATGACTGTGATGCTGGGTATGGGAGAAGCTGATTAATGACATATCTTACATGGAGACTAGAACTGCAAAATAATATTGCCAAACAGTTATGTGTTACTGTAGTAGAAAAGAAAATTAAATGTATTTGGTGACCAGCCTGTGGAATTATCCTATCTGTGAAAGTTAGCTTTTTATTTTAAGGAGCAGTCTTCTTGCAGCAAGCTAGTCCAATGTTACTTTAGTGGAAAAGAAAATTAAATGTATTTGCTGACCAGCCTGTGGAATTATCCTATCTGTGAAAGTTAGCTATTTATTTTAAGGAACAGTCTTCATGGACCTTGGACATTTGCAGTTATTTTGTTTTGGATCCAAACACCTTAGTTGTCTGTCCCTCATATACTGGGGTACTACACTATTTATTTATTAACATTTGATTACCCGGAAAGTCTGACTAGGTAGGTACCTATTTTCAGCAAATTGCCAGAGAGAAAAGCTTGAAAGTATTACAAAATATTTTAAGAACAATAATTTTACAATATTCAAAATATTCAAAAATAACACAAGTTTCAGTTGTAATGAAAAGTCAGGCTTGTGTTGGGTAATCCAGGCATGTAGTTCAGTAGTTTTACTTCTTATGTTTCTTATAATATTGTAGAGTTATAGTGTATAGACTGGAATTATCTTGATGTTGATTATGATAGCTGGGACCAGGATTAGGGTGAATGTCTCCTCCTTGCAGGATTTTAGTATATTGGGGTATAACTGATTCTTGTGTTTTGGAAATTCTTTTTCCATTTTATTTTATTTCAGTCTGAGCTGAAATAGACTTAATCAGTCTATATTTGGGGTAAAGGTGAAAGATGTCATTAAGCAGGTTTGCTGTGATGTGTGGAGAATTTAGGGATGGAGTATGGATAGACAGATGGGACAGAGTTGGAGAGATGTCGAGAGCTATTACTGAATTTTGATAGGATGAGAGCTGGATTAATACAATGAGAGGAATAGAGGATAAACTGAGGAGCAGCATGATAAAGTAGATGGATCTGTATTTTATGGATGGCAGGTAGTGGGAAGTTGGACTCTATTTAATGGTGATGAAGTCTGAAAGCTGGTAGAAGGTAGGTAGGAAATATTTTCTATGAAGAAAGACAGGTTGTCCTTGTATCTTCTCTTATGCTTCTGAAATGTAAGAAATAGAGGGTTTGAAAGGATAGAGTATGAGAATGTAGTTAAGATAGAAAGGAGTGAGGATTTATTTGGGAAAGTAAAAAATGAAATGTAGAATAATGACAACATTCACAGTGAAAATGTTTGAGAGTTGGGCCTTCTGCCAGAGCTCTTGCAGTATAGTATCTGAGTCAGAGGTGGATGAAGTAATCACAGGCTTTGCACTGTGAAGGAAGATGGTGAGTGAGTGGAAGTGGAAACCAAAGTAGAGACCACTAGTTTGCAGTTTTGGGCTTCTAATCCCCCATAAGTGCCAGACTGATCTTCAAAGATTGGTGGTAGTGGACCATTGATCACAAATACAAATAAATCTTTCAGTTTACTTCATCTTACATGTGCAATGATAGGTGCACATAAAGGTTAAAATTCACTTCTGGCACTCTGCAGCTTAACATAATTGTTTGATTAAAAATTTTTGAGAGAAGGTTAATTAGGCATGTTTTTGCAAAGGGGGTGGGGGTGGGGGGGGTCCCATCCCTCACTATCCCAGCCAAGAGTACTAACTCAGCAGCGTAATTACTCAAAGGAAATAGAATGCTTAGTTTTGGTAGAAAAACAAATATTCCCTTTATTCCAATGTAGTGCAGACTTCGGCACAGTATACTTAATGGAGCTTTTGGGGGTGTGGGGTACAGCCCCCAACATAAATGCAGTTATTATAATATAATGCTTAATTCACAGTAATGTATATTTCAAGTTATATTTTAAATAACTGGTATTATATTGCTGATCAGTCAGGGAGAAAGCCTCTGTCTGGTCCATCTAGTCTCTGGAAGTAAATTACTTGGAAAAAATCTGACATATTAGGCATACACCTCATTAGTATATAAAGACCAATTGGTTTGTTGTTCTTGTCTTATTTTATGTCTAGTATTTATAACCATGTTTATCTGAAGGTGCTATCTAAGAACAAGAACTCTGGGACTGGACAACATACCAGGCTGCCTACTGGTCAGCATGAAACATAACTTATCAGACCCCTTACAGAGACTATTCAATATCAACCTTAAAACAGGCTTCATGCTGAATGGATGGAGGACAGCAACAGTTACTCATATGCATAAAGATGCTGCTTCAACGTTCCTGTGTAATTATAGACACACAAGCCTGACCGGCCTAACCTGTAAGACTATGGAAAGGATACTTATGGAATCAATAAATAAGGATAAAAGTAACCTACAAAGTCTTGGCACAAGCCAGTTCACATTTTTCAAGGGCAGATCCTGCCTTCTTAAACTGACTGATTTCTTCAAAGATTTACTGTAGCAATGGATAAGGGCAAATGAGTACATACCATATATCTAGCCTTACAAAAGCAATTCAGCACCATCCCATATTCTAGTACTGTAGATAAACTCTCCAAGATAAATGTAAATATCTTGTAACCCACTGAATAGCAAACTGACTATCAAACAGAACCTAGAAAATAAAGGTAGGTGACTGTAGCTCTTCCAAAGGGAACATAACTAGTAGTGTACCCCAGGGTTCATGGGTTCATAGGTTGGTACTAGGCTATCGGCCCTAGGGCCTATACAAGCCTAGCCCTAACAATTCCCTGGCTATTTCTTCCCATAATATTTACTTCCCTGAACTCCTGTCTAGCAGGGTGACTGATGTGATCCGCGGGGTGAATTTCCTATCTCCCATTCAATCATCAAGGTTCCTTTTGAAGCGGGCTAAAGAGGCGCTCTGCTTGACATGTATGGGCAGTCTATTCCAGAGTCTGGGGAGTCTCTGGGTCAGGAACCTATCCCTCCAGCATGTTTTGTTCATTGTGATGGCAAGGCTTAGATCCCTGGAGCATGTGTCTCTGAGGGATTGGGATTTCTTTAAGTGTAACATGTCCAGCAGCTCTGGGTTTGACATGGTCTTGTATGTTAAGCAGATATCACCTCTGAGTAGATGATATGCGACAGAGTATAGTTGGAGTTTTTTTAGACGGTCAGCATAGGCCATCTGCTTTAGGCCTGTGATTCTTTTAGTGAGGTATTTCTGTGGCCTTTCCAGTTGTTGCAGATGTCCTGAGAGGTACATACTAAATGGGGCATTGTATTCTATAATGGATCTAATGAGGAATGAGTACAGTGGGGCAATGACCTCCTTTTTTCTGGGTGAAAAGCCCTTAGTGATGAGGTGTGCCACATAGAAGGATTTCCTGACTGTTGTGGTGATGTGATTATCGAAGGTGAGACCACTGTCCACCTGTGTCCCTAAGTCTCTTATCACAGTTTAGGTGTTTAGTGTACTGCCACCTATGTGGTAATTCATGGGTAAATGTTTTTTCCCAAAGGGGATAACTATACATTCCTTGGCATTGAGCTTGAGACCATGGCTCTGCCACCACGCATCTGTTTCTGTAAGGCCCTTTTGTAGAATATCCACATCATTTTGGGATTCAATAATAGCTCCCCAGTTTACAGTCATCTGCAAACTTTGTTAGCCAGAGTCCCTTAGTGTTGGCCTGTACTTCAGAGAAGTAGATGCCAAATAAGAGCGGTTCCAGGACTGAACCCTGAGGCACTCTTCGTGTCACTTGTCTGGAGCTGGATTTGGAGTCAGCTACTTTTACAGTGTGGGTTCTGTCAGTAAGTCAGTTGGCAACCCATCGAGTGACATAGGAATTAATGCCCAGGTTAGTAAGTTTATCTATGATTCCAGAGTGGGGGATGGTGTTGAAGGCCTTGGCGAGGTCCTGATAGGCTGTGTGGACCTCCTTACCCTCATCCACACCTCTGGAGACTGATTTGAAGAAGTCAGTCTGGTTCACGAGAAAAGATTGGCCCTTCACAAACCCAAACTGGGTGGGGTCCAGTGTTTGAAGGCTGCCAATGTATTTGTTTATAAGTTCCATGATAATACGTTCCATGGCCTTGCAGATCAGGCTCATCAGACTGATGGGACAGTAGTTGCCGGGATCCAAGGTGGATCCCCCCTTGTTGAGTGGGATAACTGTAGCTGTGCACCACTCAGTGGGCATGAAGCCTGAGGTGAGGCTATGATTAAACATGACACTTAGGTGAGTTGCCAGTTCATTTTGCAGTTCATGTAGTACACAGCCTGGGATATCGTCTGGTCCCATGGATGCTGTATTCTTAGCTTTGGAGAGTGCGTTTTTTTACCCGTGTGGCCGTTATTACCAGACTCTGGCACTCTTTCGGTATTGAAATGAGCCCTTTAGGGGGTGAGAGGGGGGGGTGAAGTTGGCACTGAATCGATCTGCCAGGATATTGGCAATATCCTTGGGAATCAGTATATTTAATGCAATTCTGTTGTAGCTCACAGCAGATCTGAGCATTACCATTTAGATTCTTGACATAGTTATAGAATGCCTTGTGGTTGTCTTTGGAATCTTTGGCAGTTTTAGTCCTTGAGTCACTCCTCCTCGCCATTTAGTTTTTGAAGGTCAAAGCTAATGTTAATGGGTCATGGCTGACCACGTTTTTAGATGACTCCAAGGTTGATGCCATCATAAACTGCCCAGAGGACACCACGAGCCTCCAAGAGGGCCTGTCCCAAAAGAATATCTGGTTTCAATACCTTGAACTACAATAAAATACCAAGAAATGTATGGTAGTACTGCTCAGCAAGCATGACTCTCCTTTAACTGTCACATCGCCAACACATCCCTGAAAATCTGTCCTGTAGTCAAGGATCTAGGGACCCATGTTGACACCCAACTGTCCTGTAATCACAATGTATCCATTATTGCAAAGAAGTCCTTTTCCATTGCACAGCTTGCATGACCAGGTCAAGGGATGTAATCCTTCCCCTACACCACTCATTAGGCCACTCACTGAGTATAAAGCACCTTTCATTATGTACATGTCCAAGCACTTATCATAACCAGAATGACCACAATCGTTCTTGACTAAGAAAATCAAGGGCCTAAATCATAAAAACTATGCGGACCATCTCAAAGCCTTGTCCCTCTCCTCAGGTTACTGAGAGGTGACCTCTGCCTTGGGTATCTGGCCTCAACAAACCCTATCTTTCAGACCTATTATAAATTCACAAGTCCACTGGTGCCATAAACACCTGCTCAAGGTATCTCAATCGCTTCTACAATGTAAACAGAACATACTGGGCTGGTCGGTATGTATCTTAAAGAATTTTGTTTCCATGGAGCCACCTTCCAGTCCGCATAAAACAAAATACTTTCATTACCATATTTAAATATAATTTAAATGAATGGCTGAGTAACCACCAATTTGAACCCTTGTCCCTCGTGAATAGGGGCAACATGTAAATCTTCCAACATAACCCTGTCCTGCTGTCTCTGGTTATTTGTACAGAAAGTTTAAGGGCTAACTACCAACATGGAAGTGGAAAACTAGGCTTCTTATGATCCTCTCAGATCAATAGCTTGACATGTACCTATGAACCTATAAAACGTTTGTTCTAAAAAACTGTCAATTTGGATTTTTCACTGAGTATAGCCTTTCACCTAACTCTATAGCAGCTTATCTTTCTTCCTTTCCTTTCACCCAATAGTGGTCTCACATGCATTATTTTAACATAAAGATGCATGTGTTTTTTATGTGATGCCCCTACCATGATTTCTAGTCCACTGAGTTTGCAGTATTTATTAAAGGGTGTCCCTACCATGATTTCTAGTCCACGGAGTTTGCAGTATTTATTAAAGGGTGTCCCTACCATGATTTCTAGTCCACGGAGTTTGCAGTAATTATTAAAGGGTGTCCCTACCATGATTTCTAGTCCACGGAGTTTGCAGTATTTATTAAAGGGTGTCCCTACCATGATTTCTAGTCCACAGAGTTTGCAGTATTTATTAAAGGGTGTCCCTACCATGATTTCTAGTCCACGGAATTTGCTGTATTTATGTCCATAGTAGGATTCTACCTTTTAAAATAACTGAAATCCTACTTCTAGACAGGATGATTCAAGACTGTTGATGAGACAAAAAAGTGTTCTTAGTATTTCATCAGTATTAAGAATGTGAAAAATTTATTTTTTATAATTATTTTTCAAGCAAAGGTACGTGTACACAGGAATCATGTAGCCATACAACTGGCCTTTCTGCTAAACAGTGCATGAGAAAAAGCATAGATAGTACAGATAGTACAGATACCACAGATAGTACAGATAGCACAGATAGCACAGATAGTACATATTTAACTGGCATAGTAGCCCAAGCAGTAGCAGAAAGGTCTTTTGATATATCCAGTCTGCATACCCCTCAACAGTACTGAATTCCTCTATATTTACCAGTTTTAAGGTGAAAATAATGGGATGCCACCAATTCCTCAGTGGCCCTTTTAATTCCGTTTTTTTTTTTTGACTTGTTGCTGATGTCATCATGTGCAGGGTGTGCAACATGATGTCAAATCCATAAGGGAGACTGCCAGCCTGTCAGAATTTGGCTTGGACGTGTCTGTGTGATTACTTTTTTATCTTCGTACATTGAACATTCATATTACGGTATGGATTTAGCAGGAATGGGTGGCAGCACGGCAGCAGTTTAGCAGCCACTCTCACATACTTATCTCAACTCATACATAACAGCAGCAGCAGGGATGGTCAGCCAGGAGAACCCAGGACAGGAACTAGAAAGATGAGAAAATTCATCTATCTCCTCAGGCAGCTCGACTTCCTCTGGCTCCAGGTAAAAGAACAAAAAAAAATGTTAAGTGGCATATTTATATGCTAGAAAAAAGCCTAGAACTGTCAGTGCAATGCAGTCACAGTGCCTCTCTCTCTCAGACCGTGACTGAAAAGTTTGCTAGCGTTAGCTCGGTTGTACGGTACCTATGTTGTTGTCTTTTGGGTTTTCCTGCTTAAGGGTCGCCACAGCGGAACTCCGGTCCGCAAATGATTGGCAGTAGATTTTGACGAACGCCAAGGTGCCAGCTCGACGTTCAACCTTCATGTCTACTTCATGTTATGGATGCAGTTTGTGGTCATGCACACTATGCACAGTCTCTCTCTCTTTCACACACATGCACAGTCACACACACACAGACACACACAGACACACACACACACCATTAATAAAAGTTTTCAGTGGTTTTCAATGTATAACAAAAACAAATGAAACTGGCTCCAGAAGTGTTTTCAGTCATTAGATCAATGTTTCTTTGTTTGTTTGTTTGTCTTTCGGCTTTTTCCTGGTAAGGGGTTGCCACAGCGGAAATCCGGTCTGCTAATGATTGGCAGTAGATTTTTACGAAACACCAAGGAGTCAGCTCGACACCCAACCTTCAACGAAGGCACGCCCATCAATAACGTTTGTAAAAGAAAAGAAGAGGTTTAGGAAAACATAGGCTCTGAAACAGCCAGGCATCATTTGGCTGCGGTATTATCTCTGAGCTGCTATATTAAAATAAATGCAGATTTGTTGAACTGTTTGCTTAGAAGAAAGTTAAGAGGGAGGATTCATGCATTCTTTGGTGGTTCTAATTATCATATTTCCTTCTCAGAGATCCTCATTTTTTTGTATGTTCAAAGCATTTAAATTGGTGTTTCCTTTCCTAATTAAAGAGATAAAAATTGCTCCCAAGATTATGAAATTATTTCATTAGTGAGCTGTTTTTTTTTTCATAGTGTTTCTGGGCTAAATCACCTTCTGTCATGATAGCCTCATTACATGGAGTTATCTGAGGCTGTGATTGTACCGTGATCCTGACTTGTGATTTGTGTAAAAGAGGATGAGGTACTGACAAGTTTTAATGAAGAGCTGTTAAAATATGCAACAACATCCTCATTAAGCAACAGAACACCTAGACAGGCCCATCAGACTCTACCAACTGCTGTTTGAAATTATTTGTAAGGAATTATTTTGTGATCCTATTTTAAATTGCATAGGTCATAGGAAGATAAGGCTATTGAAAAGCTTCACTAATCATACGTGACTTGATAGTGAGGCACACTGATGTCCCACTCACTAGGTTGAATAAGGAGAAGGAAACAGCTGTCTGTCGGGTGCCAGGGTCTGACACATAACACACGCACTCAGGTCACTCCACAACAAGTACAATTATGACTGTCATTCTCCATGTGCGTGTGAATGACCTGAGACACATCTCCCTGGACTACATGAAAAGAGACAGAGGAGCTCTCAGATAATGTGCCCAGGCAGGTATGACCCTAGCCCTGAGCAGCATCCTACTGTCATCCAGAATGATACCGCAGTACAAGCAGAAATCTATTGACTTCAACAATTGGCTAAGTTTCTGGTGTCATTCTAAGGGGATCCAGTATCTGTCTGCTTGGGATAACATGACTGACAGACCTCAATGCTTTTCCAGAGACGGCCTGCATCTGTTACCCCTAGGCTTCCGGATACAGGCTAAGGCTCTTACCACTCCTATAGTGCCTTTTTTAGGTGGTGTTCCAAAGACCAAATTACCACTGTAAAAGCTATAAATAAATGCAATCTGAGGATCATGCTGTTCAACGCTAGAAGTCTAAATCTCAAGATGCACTTGCTCATAACACTCCTCAAAGTGAAGAACATCAACATTTGTGCTGCAACAAGAGACCTGGTTTAAAGCAACAGAAAGCACTCCTGCACTACCAGGCTATAACTCATTCCACACCTTTTGGCCCCAGAACATGGACCAAAGATCTAAAGGTGGTGGCATCTCAATATTCATAAAGGATATGCACACCTCCGGACTAGTAGCCCAACATAAGGCATCAGAGATACTTCAGGTACAATTAACAGTGGGTTAGATGGCAATTCAGGTCTTAGCATGCTAAAGGTCCCCAACCATGTCCCAAGACTCTCACTCCACGTTCCTAAGCACCCTGGAAACTATTAGGGTCCAACCCAACAATCTCATACTGGGTGACTTCAACTACCCCTCCATCAACTGGGAAAACTACTCATGCACCAATACACTTGCGCAAAGCTTCCTGGAATTCATTAATTCCAGTGCACTGGACCAGCTCATTCTTACCCCGACTAGAGGAAGCAACATCCTTGACCTGGTTATTACTAACATGGGCAACCGTTGCTCAACACCAATAGTCAAGTCCTCTCTGGTTAGATCTGACCACAAACTAATTACCATGGAAACCCACATCTCAACCACACCACCAACAAAAGTAACCACCATGAAAAACTTCTCCAAAGCTGACTTTGGGCTCCTAAAAACAGAGGTGACTACATTCACGGCACCCATGCAAATGGAAAATAGGTGCATGACCACCAAATCATACACCAATGCACTGTACGAATAAGTACATAAATGCACGGAACTAGCCATACCCAACAGAACCAAGACACTCTCCTCCAAAAAAAGGAAAACAATCTGGTGGTCCCCTGCCATTAACAAACTCTACAGCAGAAGGAAGAAACTGTTGCAGAAAAAGGTGAAGTCCCAAGACTGGAAAAACTCCCTTATTAGCCTCAACAAAAAGTTGAGATCCATCATCAAAATCTCTAAAGCTAGTTATGAAGGCAGAAATGTGACAGACACTAAAAACAACCACAAAGCCTTCTACAGTTATATCAAGAATCTCGATGGCAATACCCAGATTTGCTCTGATTTACTGCACAATGGAACCTCCTATACTGAGCAAAAAGATATTGCCAATATACTGGCCACCAGATTCAGTACCAACTTTACCCCTTTCTCCCCCCCTAAAAGACCAATCACAATACCAGAAGAATGCCAAGCACCCACCAATACTACAGCACAGGTTAAAGCTAAACTGTCCAAGGCCAAGAATACAGCTCCCATGGGACCTGACAATATCCCTGGCTGTGTTCTACATGAACTACAAAGTGAACTGGCACCACACTTATGTGCACTGTTCAATCACAGCCTCACCTCAGGCTTTGTCCCTACAGAATGGAGCACTGCTACAGTCATCCCTCTCTATAAAGGGGGAGCGACTACAGACCCTGGAAATTATCGCCCCATTAGCCTGATGAGTCTGATATGTAAGGCTGTGGAGCGCATCATCATGAACCTAATATACAATGATATAGGGAATCTCCAAACTCTGGATACCACGCAGTTTTATTTTGTGAAGGATAGATCATGCCTGCTCAACCTGGATGACTTCTTTGAGTTAGTCACCAGAGCAGTGGATGAGGGCAAGGCAGTTCATACCACCTACCTCAATCTGGCCAAGGCCTTTGATACCATTCCCCACTCAGGAATTATTGATAGACTCACCAAACTAGGCATCAATCCCTATATCACTAGGTGGGTTGCAAATTGGCTCACAGATAGAACTCACAGTGTGAAAGTCGCAGACTCCAAGTCAGACTGCTGACCAGTCACAAGTGGAGTCCCACAGGGATCGGTCCTGGGTCCTCTCCTGTTTGGCATCTACTTCTCAGATGTCCAGGTCAACACGGAGGGACTCTGGCTGACCAAGTTTGCCGACGATTGCTGGGAGGCGTTATTAACTCCCCAAGAGATGTAGACATTCTACAGAAAGGCCTCACTGAGACCAACAACTGGTGTTGAAACCATGGCCTTAAGCTTAATGCCAAAAAAATGCGTTGTCCTTCCCTTTGGGAAAAACTCAGTTCCCACTAATTACCACATAACTTGGCCTATCATGCTTTATATTGGTTTGGTCACAGATTATGTGATGAGTTCAGCTTTTTTTTTTTCTTTGCAATTAACTAAAACAACCTGTCTGTCTCTTGCTCCTGATTACTGATTTCATACAACCAAAGTATGTGAATACTTCCTTTTTTCTATCTTGTACTTGGA
>NC_056739.1:293846422-293938922 GCF_019279795.1 Protopterus annectens | reverse complement strand
AGGCGAACAGGTCTATCTCTGGCATTCCCCATTTCTTTGTTATGGTTTTGAAGATGTCTGGATGCAGCATCCATTCGTGAGCATCCGTGGTAGTCCTGCTTAAGCTGTCTGCTAGTGAATTCTCTTTTCCTGGTACGAATCTGGCCTGCAGTTGGATGTTGAGATTCAGGCCTAAGTTCCACAGGTCCATTGCCATCCGGCATAGAGGGTATGAATGTGTGCCTCCCTGTTTGTTGATGTACCACATGACTGTGGTATTGTCCGTCCTTATCAGCAGGTGTCCTTGCTGGAGGAATGGTTTGAATGCCTCGATTGCATGCTTCACTGCCAGCATCTCCTTTAGATTTATGTGTAGATTCAGCTGGTCTTGGGACCATAGGCCCTGGATACACTTGTCTTCCATGTGTGCCCCCCAGCCTAGGTCTGAGGCGTCCGTGGTGATGGTCTGCCTTGGATGTGGTTTGTGGAAAGGCAATCCTCTGTTGATCTGGCAGGCCTGAGCCCACCACAGGAATTCTTTTTTCAGGCATGGAATGATTGGTATCAGGGCTTCTAGACTGTGTCTGTGTTGAGACCATACATTCCTTAGGTACCATTGTAATTTTCTCATATGCAGCCTGGCATGTGGGATCAAGATTATGCAGGATGCCATGTAACCCAGGGCCTGCAGGACTTTCCTTGCAGTAAGCTGAGTTTGTCTTGTTAATGCCATGAAGTAGACTGGTAGTTGCTTTTGTTTTTCTTCTGTGAGAAAAGCCATCTGAGTTATTGTGTCCAGTTCTGCACCCAAAAATGTTATCCTTTGGGATGGCACTAGTCTTGACTTTTGTATGTTGACTGTGTATCCCAAGGCTTGCAGCAGTTGTATGACATAGGCCAAATCCTTTATTATTTTTATCTTGTTGTCCGCTTGTATTAGGCAGTCGTCCAGGTATGGGTAGATTTGAATTCCCTGAAGCCTGCAATGTGCAATTTCTGATGCCAGGCATTTCGTGAATACTCTGGGCGCAGTAGATAAGCCAAAGTGCAATGCTGAGAATTGATAATGCTCTGATCCTGCAAGAAATCTGAGGTGTCTTCTGCAATCTGGTCATATAGGGACGTGCAGGTATGCCTCCTTGGGATCTAGAGTCACCAGCCAAGACTCCTTGCCCAACATGGGAAGAAGTTGCTGTAGGGTCAGCATCTTGAATTTTGGAACAATGAGATATGTGTTCAGTGCGGACAAGTCGAGAATAGACCTCCATTGATTTTCTTTTCTTGGTACAAGGTATAGTCTGGAGTAAAATCCTTGGCCTTGTTCCATAGATGGTACCTTTTCTATTGCTCTCATCCTTAGTAAGCTGATGATTTGTTTTAGAGCCTCTGATTTCTGGCTTGGTGGAAGGTTTGGCATTCCTCTCTTTTTTGGTAGAGTGTGGAAGTGAAACCTGTAGCCTTTGTCTATTGTTTGCAAAGTCCATTTGTCTCCTGTAATGCAATGCCAGTTTTTTGAAAATAAAGCTAGCTTTCCGCCCAAGGGTGCTTCCAGTTGTTCCCTGGTAGGTGGAATCAGAGCCAAGTCATTGTGTCTGTCCAGTCGCAGCTGTGGCGGCACTTCTCTGGTTGGCAGGTTGCCACTGACGACCCCTGTAGGCACCCCTTGATTGACCTCTGCCTCTTGGGCGTCTATTTCTGCCTCTCTGTGCTCTGGAGGTGTCTGGAAAGGACCAATTCTTTGAAGGCCAATTTCTGCTGAACCTCGGAGGTTGGACCTGCAGAAAATCCTTGACTGTTTGGACAGATTTTGCTTTTTCTTCCACTTTCTTTAGAACCTCCTGTGCAGGGGAGCCAAATAAACTTTGTTTCTCCATAGGGGCATCTAGGAGTTTAGACTTAACATGGTCTGGCAAGGATTGTTCTTTTAGCCAGGCATGCCTTTGAATCACTGCTCCAGTCATAGCTGATCTAAATGAAGCCTCCAGTGCATCATAGCCACATTTTAAGAAATGATTACTAACCTGCTGAGAGTTGTGTACCAAATCCTGAAGGGACTTATGGTCTAAAGGTTCAGGAGAGGACAGCTTTTTATTCAGCTGATCTAACAAAAATTCCTGGTACTGTATCATGTGAAATTGACAATTTGAAGCCCTGGCAGAAAGAGTAGCAGATGTATAAACCTTTTTTCCCCATCTCTATAATGCTCTAGATTCTCTTTCAGAGGGTAGGGGGTTTTTGGCAGAGGCAGCTGCAACACCTTTAGGGCCCTGAGAAATGGTTTCTGGGTCTGCAGCATGGGCCTTATACAAGTGGAAGTGAGAATCCGGGACCCTGTAGTATCTGTCAGGTTTGGCAGGGGCCGGGGGAAGAGAATCAGGGGCAGTACTGGCATCATTGTATGCATCATCAACAACTGATAGTACAGGTGGTATGGCTAAAGGCCTATGCTGTGGTAAGTGTAAAAAAGTCCTTAGCCTTTTCCTAGAATCAGAAAAATCCTGACCCTGCCATTGGAAGTGTTCCCTCATTGAGTGTAGAGTTTCCCCAAATGAACATTCTTCTGGAGGGGAGGCAGAAGGAATGGAGTCTTCTGCATCAGAATCCTCATAAGGTGAGTATGGTCCTTCCTGATGGTCAGATAAATCTGAACCATCTGAGGAATAGTCAGAGGAGAGAGGTTCAGGGGGTCCAGTCCTAGGCCTCTTTTCAGGAGGGGGTTGTGAGGCCCTGTCTGGGTGAGGTTGGGATCCCCTGATCAGAGAAATAAGGTCCGCAGCAAGGCTGAGAAACTGAGAACTTGAGGTTGGTCTGTGAGAGGGAGCTTTTGTAGGTAAGGCCTTGGAAAGTTTAGCTGCTTTAGCCCTGGAGAAGGCCTTGATAGACATAGAAGCAGGGGGTCTAGCTGCCCCACGTGCAGGAGTAGAGATGTCCAACGGAATGGTGTCGGACAAATCTTGTGTGCCTGCTTCTTCAGTAGGAATTTCTGTAGCCGACTCAGCCGGGGCCTGTGTGGCCTCGGTTGTCGGAGGCATGCTTTCGGCCCGAAGGGAGAACCGAGGTCTCGGTTTCAGCCGAAACCGAGACACTCGCGGTAGGCCTAACCGTGGTTTCAGCCGAAACCGCGGGCCGCAAGTGTCGGTCCTTTTCCTTGCGTTTTTTTAGCTAAATGTGTAGTCGGAGTCTCCGACGGCATTATATATGCAAAAGCGGAGCCAAAAAACTCTTCAGCAAACTCCGACCGACGTCTAAGTGTCCGTCGGTTGAAGGAAGCACAGGCTAAACAAGCTGATACGTCGTGGTCTGGGCCTAAGCAAGGAAGGCAGTAAGAGTGGAAATCCTTATGAGGTATTTGTTTCCCACAAGTTAAACAATTATTTACTTTGTCTGACATCGGCTGAGGCAAGAAAGAGTCCCCAATGGGGTACTTAGCTTTTTTAGAAGTCTTTGGTAGCTGAAATCTCTGGATCTGACTGACCGGCACTTGTGAACAGCTTCTGCTTCGGGCACCGCGCGGCAAGAAAGACTGAGGAAAATGGCGTCGGCTGATGCCTTTATACCCCAGGAGCTATGACGTCAGGTGAAGTGTGACATCAGCCGAGGCCAGACCCAGACTTTGGAATCCGGCCGACCGAAGGGCTGCCTGAGGCAGGACAACCCATATGTTATGACTGCAGATGCATCCTTGAAGGACATCCCTTTGATTCTTATTGTATGCATTCGTTATACCCTCTCGAAACGAACTAACATGGAAGTAGGTTACAGTACAGAGTGTTTTATTTTTTAACATTTTAATTATTCTATAAAGCTACTCGATCTAAAGAATCAGATGTCAATGTTGGGTTGTTGTGCTCATGAGTAATTACTGAAACCCCCGTTTATTACTCTAAACCCCAATTTACTCTGCTGGGTCATGGGCAGTTTCCCCCACTCAGGTTTTTACAGTACCGTGCAAATGATGAAAATGTAGAGAATGGTTCGGCACACAGTTATACCCAATACATTCCTGATCTCAAAGCTGCTATTCCACATTTGTCTGCCCCTGTCAGCTTTATGATTAAATGGTATGATAGCCTTTAATTGATTGACTGACCTGCAGTTGCTTGACAGCCCATTAACAAAATCAGTAATGTAATTATTATCCATGCATTAAAACAGCAAAAAAATACAAAACAAATCATAACCTGCAAACCTAATAAAGACCATATAGTGTTGACTTGCACTAAAGCACCCTCCAAAGTACATGACACAGCTATTAAACACCTATGAAGCTACAAATAAATACTGTACATGTAAAGTAACATTAAGGTAAACACTTAGAATCCAGTTTTGAAAAAGTTTCCATAAACATAGAAATACAGAAAATAACATTTCAAATTACTAAATTAAGAAAAATGTCATATTTAAAGATGCCTTGAAACTCCTGAATAGTTTTTGTGGGGACTTGTTGGCCCTGGCACCACCAATAGTTATAATCCGCTCCATAGCTGTACACTGTGAGGGAAAGAAGATACAACAAAAACTCACAACCACAAGTTACAACATTGTTCTGATATGATTCCATGATTTCTGTTGTCTTTACTATTCATTCTGCATTTGTTCCTTTTTCTAGTTGCTGCTAACTCAGAACAACAGAAGCTAAGCGTTATGCACTGTGCCACAACATGTTCCACGTAGTAACACTGACATAGTTTAACTGTCATCTCTGATGTAATTATAGAATGCACAAACACAAGCACTTGACTGATTCACTGCAGAAAACCACCTTCACTGCAGTAGGCGGCTGCATTGTCCATACACTGTGAAAAAGAAACATATGCCGTTAATAGTAATGATGACACATGGTCACCCAGATGCCATCAGCATGGCATTGTCTGAGCCATGTTACCTATACCAGGTGCATCACTGACACTGTGAGACACTACCCATTGCTGTACAGTAC
This sequence comes from Protopterus annectens, assembly GCF_019279795.1. NCBI lineage: Eukaryota > Metazoa > Chordata > Ceratodontiformes > Protopteridae > Protopterus > Protopterus annectens. The sequence continues at coordinate 293,934,004 of NC_056739.1, read as the reverse complement.
TACTGTACAGGTAAATCCTATACTACTCTACAGGTATAGCCTATATGGTTACGTGGTCTGGCTATTACACACGGCCAGTGTCACTGACTTCTTTTCATACTTAAAATGCAATGCAAAATGCACTGCTGTCAGCTGTCACGTACACATTCTTATGTCTGTGCTGCCATATTGGGAAAACAATAAACCCCAATGTCCACCAAGTCCTGCATCTAAAGGCCCTGCAAAATATATAATAGATGATTCCGTATATCTGTCTTGTATCTTTTTAATGACTCTGAATGGGTCATTAATAAAATCCCCAGCTGAACAATGGGCCCGAGAAGTAGAGCAAATTCATGTACCTACAAGGACATCAGAAAAACATACCAATAACCGAGTAAATAACCACAAACAAGTATTGAGAAAATGAAAAGAAAGTTTCTTTACATGTTTGGATCTCTATGAGTTCTGTCACTTGGAGTGCCACAGTAATTGACATATAACCTGCAAAGGAGTAGCCTGTATAAATACAGATGATATGGGTTATAACAGGCAGGCAAACCAAGAAGTGTCATACCTCTCAACTGACCAGATCTTTTACAAAAACTCCATATTCTTCCCTCATATTTTTGATGTGTTCCTCATAAAATTTGCTTTTTTTAGCAAATTATTGAGGGCTGTCGCCTCACAGTGAAACGCTGTCCGGTTCGATTCTCAGCTAGAGCGTCTTCTGCGTGGAGACATGCGTGAATGGGCGTACCTTCGTTGAAGGTTGTGCGTCAGGGCTGGCAACTCGGCACGTAAAAATTAACTGCCAACCATTAGCGGACCGGAGTTCCGCTGTGGCTACCCCTAACCGAGAAAAGCCGAAAGACACAACAAGACACAACATTGAGGGCTGAAGTCACAAAATAATTACAGATGTTTGAGTTTCAGACTTCATATTTTTCAGAAAATGCACGCTAATGATAAATCCATTATTCTAACAGCTTTCTATGTTTATAAGAGCAGTACTTATATTCTGTCCCTGGTTCTTGGACCTTTGTCCCCACATTATTTTTGGCTTTATTCAGATATCTTGTACAAAGGGGTTGAGAGGTACATGATTGGCAAATGTGTCTAGAAAGCAAATCCTCAAGGGAAAAAACAAGAAGCACAGAATCCTCTAAATACTACCAAATCTCTTGCAAATCAAGTTCAACATAACCATCTGCTAAAAATCACTAAAATGAATGTCACTGATTCTTCCATTAGTGCAAAATATTGCTCCTTAAAAAAGATCTTTACTAATCAGTTATGAATGATCATCCTAATGACTTGCAGATGACACCAGAAGCACCAACACAACATCAGTTTGTGAATCAATCACAACGAAGTTTGCTGCTTAGTATTCGCACGATTTAACACCTGGAAACTTTGAAAAAGGAACAGAAAGTAGTTCATCTAAATCAGACAGAATACTGTTTCAGCATTTGAAATTATATCAACTATTTTACCATAATACAAATAAATCAAAATCATCTGGCTTATCTGTGAGACACTTGATCAATTCTCTAGTCAATATAATCATCCTGTAACATCCGGAAAATAAGAATACTGATATGCAAGTGTGTGTGTGTGGGGGGTCAACTAGTACAATCTATACAATACAGTATAAATAACAAAACGCACACCAGCTAAAGCAGAAGACAAAATGAATATGAAAGGATAGCAAAGAATGAAATATAATTTTTCTTAAGAAAGGCAGTGAGCCTTTTTTGTTAATGAGAAGATCACAGGAAGAGGTAAATGAGGATTAATAAAGGGAATGGGAAGCAGACAGAGTATTACACTATAAAAGGAGGCCTGGACCTTAATACTACTCCTTTTATAGATAACAGTCATGGAAGAACATCTAATACTTGTGGTATATGAAAAATAAGGTATGATGGAGTCATCCTTACATTGTAAAATTATTAAGGGAACATGAAAAATACCACTGATGGCTCTCAATAAACCATGGCAGGAACAAATACTGTTTGTGCATCATTATTATAAAGCAAGTCCCAATACTGGACATCCTGGCCTTGATTGCTTAATGTCTTTTGTGAGGACCTTTAGCAAACAGGTTTATCTTCCTGCTATCCAAAGCGGCTGTGAAATCTATTACAAACGCATCCTCTTGTTTAAATAAGAAAACTGTTTTATTACCACAGTGGATAATGTCAGCCCAATGGAGTTGTCTCCACACATCTTCAAAGCCTCTGTCAAAAAAAAAACATCATAGGATGTTAAGAAAATTAAAGGCAATTATGGTGGAACAAAATTAAAATTAGAAACTGCCTTAATGAAAACAAAGGATTGTGGTTAGAAGAACCATGAAGAGAAAAAAAATTGTCAACACTGGAATACCACAATATTCAGAACCATTACTAATTAATGGTCTTTCACATATACTTGGTTTGAAGAGCAAAACAAATTTGTATAATGTTAATGCCAAAACTGTGTAGTAGTAATGGATGTGGGGATATTCGCTACTGTGACATGCTTCCAAAGTAGGTAGAAAGCTGACTGATGGAAGTTTATGTAAAATATGCAAGATTATGCATTTGACTGAGGGAAATTCATGGAAAGGATACAGACATGGTGTGGCAACCCTCACCAGTAAGAAAAGGTGGCAATGACGTGCAGTGATAAAGCCAAGTAGGATGTTGGGATATAGATTGAAGGGAGCAGATTCCAGTGAAGCTTCTGATGTCCATCCATCTATTATAAAGGGGTGCTAGCATGACATTACCTGGGATACTTCCTTACAACATGGAAAGCCATACCAGGAGACTGGCATCAATAAAGCTGTGTGTATGTGAGAGATAGCATGCAACCAAGCTGGTAAAAGGCACATGGTATATGAAGAAAGGTTCAGGACATTAGGAAGGTTCATATTAAAAAAAAGTAGAGATGTCACATGGAAGTATCCCACCATGAGGTTACAGAGTAGTGGCACAGCAATGAACAGAAAGAATCAGAGGAGCAGAGATGGCGATGCAGCCAAACGTTTAAGTCATGAAGAAGGTGGTAGGGCATCTGAAATACACTGTCAAAGGGGAATACTTAAATACATAAGAGTTTAAAAAAACGTTGGTCTACAGGGGTAAATGGTTGGAGAAGAACATAGGTAGAAGCATATTGTTAGCTACAAATGTTGGACACACTTGGTAAATTTTCTTTCTGAATGTTATCTATGTACAGACATACACAGTTGCGGGCACATGGAACTGCTGATAAACCATGATGAAAAGCTTATCTAACAAACACACACACACACACACACACACACACACACACAAACACACACACACACACACACACACACACACACACACACACACACACACACACACACACACACACACACACACACACACACACACACACACAAGGGCAGACAGGGTTGGCCAACATTTCCTTCTTTTTTCTTATACAGCATTCTTTTGGAGGTAATCTTCTCTCCTGCTCTGGCTCAAACTGCTCAGTTATGTCCTATAAAGTGGTATGACACTTGGCCAACATCCTGAAGATGGTGGTGTTTTGCAGTTCTGTAATGATCACTTCCAGGCTGCACGTATGTCTCCTTCACAATTTTACTATCAACCAAGTTAGCTACCAACTTCAGCTGCAGAGTACTGCTACAGCTGGTAATCCCTAACTGCCTATCTTTCCCAACATGGGAAGAGAGAGCCATTTAGTGTTTGTCAATACAGTATCACTCCTCAAACCATCTTACTCAGCGTGTTGTTCTAGTGCAGTCAGGTAGCCAAAATGACATAAAACAAAGTAGAAAATAAAAACAGCAGTGAAGAATATGCATCCTTCAGCACCCTTCCCTTTTTTTACATCCTTAAATTTCTGAAAAATTCATAACTTGTCATCTGCATGCATAATTAAAAATCTCCCTCTGCTGTCCTGCACCCCTAACACAGCTTTCTTTTAACTTACCACTCTCTGCTTTTCTGATAGACTTGTCTGCCTTTTTACTGTGTTTAATATCTTTGTTTTCCTCCACATCACACATGGCCTTTCACAGTGTCACCTGTTTTCATTTATTTCTTTTCTCATCTGTTATGAGCCATGCCAGTTTAATTACAGTCTTGTCTTTTGTTCTTTTTTTTTAAATTTTGACCCTTATGCAGCTGATTGTCAGCTACTGCTTTATGTCAATTGCCAAGAGTCACATGATCAGCCCTGTTGTAATCTAATATTTATCCCATAGTAAGGATACTGAGGCATCCCAGCAGTGTCATACTTGTTGCTATAGGGATTTGTTGCATCATGCCCTACCCATACTCAGCACCAATACCTGACATACAGTGATGTAAGACAGGTAGGACCAATAATATTTTAAGGGCGGCACAGTGGCACACCAAGTAGTGCTGTCACCTCACAGTAAGAGGGTTCCTAGTTCAGTTCTGTGTGGAGTCTGCGTGTCCTCCCTGTGTTTGTGTGGGTTTTCTCCAGGTGCTCCAGTTTCCTTCTACATTCTAAAACCATGCAGTAGGTGGGTTGGACACTCTACACTGGCCATAGGTATGAGCAGGAGTGGCCTTAGGTCAACTGGTGCCTTAGGCAAAAGGGCTGCATGGTGCTCTCCCTACACCACTCGGTGCCCCCATTCTGGTCTACCTACACCAAATAAATACTGGAAAAGCACCCCTGCTACAGTGGCACCCCAGACGGCCGCCTAGTTGGCATATGCCTAAGGCTGGCTATGGGTATGAGTGTGCGTATATGTGTTTTAGAAGAAAAAATGTAGTAGGGCTAGCTGCCTGAATGTGCAAACACTGGCTCAAGATTGTCATTGTTGAAGTGACACCTTGATCCCATATGCAAAAAATGGAAAAAAAAGGGATTGTGGATTGAAGGATCTGTCAGTGCATGTCTCGGCAATGTCGACTCACGACCCCCAGCATCACCACTGAGAGCTGGCATTCTGTACAGAAAACCCTTCCCTCCTCCCAGAATAAAGGGAGATAGAGGAGTCAGTAAATTCTGCTTTTTTGACCCCTCCCCCTTGATGATTTCTTAGTTGCTGGGTTCACTAATCAAACCAATATCACCTGGATCACAGTCAGCACCTTACTGTTGTGAGTGCCCACACAGGCCTGCAGGACATCTAATTAAATCTCTTTCAGTCCTGTTATTGTTAAACATATTTCAACAAATATGATGCAATACATTAAACATTTTTTTAGACTGAAACAGAATTCCAGACTGGGAATGGTAGTGGGTAAGTTGGGGGTCTCATTTCAAGTTGAACCATCTAAATGCATTAGCTCTAAGGTTAATGAATCTCATGCTGGTGTTATATATATTTAATACTAAACTGCTAAAACAATCCAAAACTGCTAGAATTAATGCTTTTCCCCATACCTAGATTTAGATGTATTTGAGAATAGTTTGATCAAAAAGGTGTTTTCAGATTAATTGCCATTCAGTCGGTCACCAAACATAATTTCCATTTCTTTATGTTACTTGGCTGTTTCCCTACCCAGTAGCCTAGGGTCACCATCTTTCCTCATTGATCTCTGTCTTTTTTACCTCCCAGCATGTATTTGGAAGCTCAGACCAGTACTGCACCTTTCTTGTCTTTATCAAATAATGTTCATTCTACAATAACTTGAGAGTACCACAGCCAACATCTCCTGCCTTGTCATGGTTTGTAGCATTCTAGTCAAACAGCTTCCCCTTACAGGTCTCGACTCCCTTATGTTACAGATGGGCACCTGTCTAACTGACAGAAATCACCGTCATCATTATTTTTCCATCTACCCCAGTGGCACATTTCCCCATCTATGTATGCTTTTCATTACTCTGGCGGCATTCACTCATTCGGAAATAACACGTTAGCCTTAACGTTGCACCACTCTCAAGACCAGACATGTCTCCTCACTGGTACACACTTTCCTTTCCATTACATATGCTGCATTCACGCCATCCTTCTAGAAGACATAAGGTAAGACTACATGTGCCATTCCCAATCTCGTTATCCAGGTCTTTGTTAATAACAGTCGGGATTTCAAACAGAACAGGTGCCACACTACCCTAATAACACTCAGGTATTGCTTGGACTGATTCACTGATTTTTGCAGCCTCAAAGCTGTTTATCAGTATATAAAGGGTATTTGTGGGGAGGCTTTAATCAAATGAAAAAACAAATGGTTTTGACAGTTTTGTTGCTGCGATTTTTGGAGTGATTGACCTGTGTTCAGCAGTATCACAGAAATCTTCCATTTTGTCTGCATACATGCTGTTCCACCTTCTTCCCAGTGTTGTACAGCATAATGTTTCATTAATTCCTCATCTTTTTACTTATTGTAACCCTGTATTTTAACCTTCCTGCTTCTGCAGCTAATTCTTAAGTGTTGTGCATCTCACACTTGCACACTCCCACATAACATTTTGTTTAAAAGGATCTGTATGTTAAGCAGTCCCACACTTAATATGCATTTCCTTGTCTTGCTCAGGTGCAAGTGATCCCCTGATAAAACTGCTGAGATTCCTAGATCTCCTGCACTCTTCTTGCCCACATTTCTCATAGTTTTCCCATGTCAGTCTGCCCCCCCCCCCCCTCCCCCAGCAACTTGATAAGCCTATGAATTTTTTACCTTAAGATTCTGCCACTGTGGAGTATAAGTGGAATCTTTAAGAATTACATCACAAAACCTCTACTTTAAAAATGAACATTCACTCCAGCATTACGTACTTCGCTCATTTTCTGCCTTCACTTAAGCCTCACTCCTCCTCATTAACTGTACTCTGCATGTGTTGTTCCCAACAATTCAAACTACCGCTACATAATTTGCATTTTGCTTTTTTTAAAGATCCCACTTCCAGTTCCTTTATCTCTTTACAGTAGTCAGTACTTCATTTACATTTGGTCTAGGTTTTTGATTTCCGAAGTCTAGTAATTGCTTTTTGGCAAGCAATGGCATTAAACTTATTCAGGCCTTACAATGTTTAGGCTATTCAGAGCTTACGTCCCAGCTCAAAATAATCATTTCCTTAGTTATACCAACCTCCTCTCCCAACAGTTCTGACAATGAAATCTGGTAGGAAATTTTTAAAATCTGTCAGCTCATTATATTCCAGAAAAACATGTTCCCAATTACCTCTCCCACTCTCTGTCTCTGTCTCTGTCTCTGTCTCTCTCTCTCTCTCTCTCTCTCCCATTACACAGCACAGACATTTGCTACCTACCTGAGGAAAATTCTCTGAAGTCTGCTTAGGGTATAAAAATCCTTATGCAAACATTTCCAAGTAAAAATCCTAAACCTTACGGAGTTACTTAGTAGTAGTCGTACAGATGTCCTTCCATTGGTCCTTTGTAAATTACCTTTCCAGACTCTCTTCCTAATCTTTTTTTAACCTCCTCTAATTTATACTTATAGTCATCATGCAATATTTTACATGCCCTACTAATCATCTGTTTTTTAACAGCAGCTTCTATTCTAGACTCTACCAGCTCAGTCTTTCACTTGGAGCTCCCTTACCCCTTCCCCATTGCCTATACTCATTAAACTCTCTGGTAGGGAAGGCAGTTTCTAACCTGCAATCCAGACTTCTGATTGGCCTCATCCCACTCTATTATCTTTCATCTCTAGCGTTTTACTCCTGGTATTGTGGTTCATTTGTAAATTTTCTCCAGTAAATTCCATCCCTATCTTGCTTATTTTCCATACCCCTACTTGTGGTCATCTGTATCAGTAAAACCTCCTTCCTCTATTCCTTTGTTGGCTTAGTTCTTTCTGCTTAGTTACTTTCTGCTACTTTGTGAATATAATGTACTGTAAAGAAAAGTTATGTATACTGCAGTAGAATAGCAATGAAAAATGTTAATATGTTTTTGTGTTAATTTATGTGTACCTGTGTCATTATTTAAAATTAAATTTAATAAAGATTAAAAAAACAGTAATAAAGTGTATTTTTTACTTGAGGGGTGCGTCAGGACCCTTGTATCCCATGCATCTATGTAGACTGCTTCCCCTGGCACATTATCTTTACTAGACACCCTGCGGGTTCTGTATTGTTTTGCTTCTTCACTCCTGCCCTTTGCTGCCATCATGAGGTCCCAACTTATGTTTTACAACATCAGCCCTGGCATTGTGTTCACTCATATCAAATGGCTACCCTTTCTTTTATCATCCCAATTGCTACTTCTTGGAAATTGACCTTCCAAGTACCAGAACCACTCCTCTAGCCCTCCTTCCCTTCTATTCCTTCCCATCCAGATGTTTTTCATGCATTCACAGTTGTAATCATCCGAGCAATGCTAACCTCCTCCCGGCATGCACCCTCCGGAAGAATTAATTACTTTGATTGTACCTGACCTGTGTCAAGAAAAGAAAGCTCAAGTTAAGCATGTGAAAAGACAGCTCATAAAGTGGGTAGGGAGTGATATGTTTCCAGGTGGGGGCTTGCATAATAACTGGTGCCATAAGCATAGGGATAAAAGTGGTGTTAGGGGTGTATGTTTCTATGTTAAAAAAATGAGGATTAGAAAAAACCTACAGCAAAGAATCAGTAACCAACCTGTAGCTGTTTTATGTCAGGAATTTCAGCAATGGTGTAGACTGAAAGATATGTGAATGTTTATATTTATTTATAAAATCAAGTTTAGAGTAGAAAGTTAACCAATAGGTTTCTGGGGGTGGGGTGGGAGGAAACATTAGTGCCCACTGTAAACCCATGGACACATTAGATGAATGTGCAGCTACAGTAACTGGACATAAGGATTGAGCCTCAGGTCTGTGATGCAGGAATTTTGTGCTTTGTGTGAGCCTGGCTACCCACAAAGGTGAAGACTGCACACAAAATATTTTGCGGAGTATCCGCTCCATATTTTCTTTCTCCAACTTTGCCAATGATGCTCCACTAAATGCAAAGTCATAAAAAGAACAATTGGTGGGAGGGGGGATGAAAAGGAATTTTCAGCATAAAGCCATACCTAGTTCATTTCACAACCTGGGCAGTTCCCTGGGTGGAACCTCTGCTATGCCAAAGTTAAGGGCAACAAAAAACAAAGTTCTCTTTCTAGTTGTACACCAAAAAAATAAAAAAAAATGTCTTTCCAACAAAAGAACTGTAGCAAGGAGCTTCTGATGTTGAGTTGACTGTGCCCAGGGGAGCTACATTCTTCGCCAACCCTGTATCATCACAAGCACACTACTGGTTTGCAGTCTGAAATCTCCTTGAATTCAAAAGCAAGTAACTGTTTTAAAACAGCAAGTACTGCTTAAAAAAAAACATACTTTGTAAACAAACTGGCTGTTATGGGCTCAGTCAAGATGCTTCTTTTGCAAGCAAGACCTGGCAGTTTGCAGTATATAATGTGACAGTATCTCAATATTATTCCCATTATGTAAAACAGCAAAAGGTGTGAAATACAGTACAACCAATTCTCAAGTATTCTGAAAAATCATAAATATATTAATATATTTACATTTAATACATTTCAAAGCTGTGGAACACAGCTGATTGATTGTCAAGTCAGGCAGTCAAAGTGATAGTTGCCAACTGTTCATAAATTTATGAAACTTTAATCAATAATAAAAAAAACTGCCCATAAACTCTCTGAAAAAAATCTGACAGCTTTTTAAAAAAAAATAAACAGACAAAGTCAAGTACTGGGGGTCATGGCATATCATCTACGGAAACAAAATGGAAATGATTGACACCCCCTCCCTTAGCCTGAATATAGTGCATGTGTGTGCCCCTCTGTAGCACTGCAGTGTATCAGCAGACTGATGTCCCAGGATACAGCTCATACTGTGGGTTACTGTAGTCATTCCTTCATTCTACCAGTCATTCTCCGGTGTGTATCAGTATCTTGTGTAGAGTAAGTCTTAATACAGGTTCCTGTCTGTCAACACCTAAAATCCGAGGAACATGGGGACCTAGGAGGAAAGGGGGCTAGCAGGTAAAAAAAAAAAAAAAAAACTCACTGCAGTATTACCCACCTCCTAAACTGGTTACAACAAGTCATGCATGCTCAAGATAGCGTTTGACTTCCTTCAGCTGTCACTCATTACATTTCTATGGAGATCATACATTATACTGGCTGACATGATAGTTATTGAGTGCTGTTTTAAAAAGTTTAATACACTTGCATTCTGTCAGTCAGATTCTTAACAGTGTGTAGGATAATGATACTATCTTAGAATACTGTGTTTTTAGATTCATTTATCAGCTTGGAGTATGTGTTGTGCAGCACAAATCAGCTATTTGGTGCTCCAAGCTAAGCCCACTCAATCTCAAACCGGACAAGTTATTCAGTTCAGTTTATGGAAAACAAACAAACTTCGGACTCACCACGACTTGTAAATAAAATGAAGATAGAATTCTATCTTCATTTTATTTACAAGTCGTGGTGAGTCCGAAGTTTGTTTGTTTTCCATTTTTACTTATTTTAACTAAGGACTCCTTGGCTGAAGTGGTCTATCGTTTTTGCCTCAGTTCAGTTTATATAAGTGGCTACTGGCTGATCTTCGACAGGATGTGTACTGCCACAGAACACTTGTTTACTTAGCGTGTTAATGTCCTTCCTGATACTTCAGGAACTCCAGCAAAAGGCAAGCTGCAGAAGACTGGACAATATGTGCTGAGCAGATAAGGCTACACAACAGCTATGAATAAGAAGACATGAATGTGCATTCAGAGATTTTAAATGGGAGAGCAGATACATTACAAAGCAAGAAAGAAAAAGTATATGGAATTCTGAGTAAAAAAGATCGCATTGACTTTTTTTAATCTTTTTTTGTTTACAGTCATGTTTTATATCATTTTACAACCAGCAGGAGTCTTTGTTCTACTTCTTTTCAGATTTATTAAGTTCCAGTTCAGCAAATAATAAATAAGTGTTTATAAGTGTGCATCTTTTCTACTGCTATAGAAAAAAGAAGAGAGGAAAAAAATGCAATGGGCATCAGAGACAAAAAAGAAACTTGTTTCTCACAATACAGTTTTGTTTTGGTAGCAAATGAACTCAAATAACATAGCAATTGGAACTTTAAGACAGACTTTTCTCCCAAATGTACAACATATTTTTAAAATAATGTTTTTAGTATATAAATCAATATAATTTACATATGTGTGTGTGTGTGTGTGTGTGTGTGTGTGTGTATATATATATATATATATATATATATATATATATATATATATATATGTATACACACACACACACACATGCATATAAAACAGAAACAACTAGATGTCTTAGTACTGACATAACTAGTGTAACCCATTTCACCATGAAGTTTTTCAGCACAACACCATATGCTACAGAAAGGCTAAAGTGTTCTGCAAGTCTTGAGTGTGCATCATATATTTTTTTAAAACAGGTCTTAGGGTCAGTTTTTAGGCCAGCCTTATGGAACAGCATCTCTCTGCAGTGTGCCACTCATCAGAGACATAACCAGCAATTAAACTTTGGTTAAACAGTTTAAGGAGTGGTTCTTCAAGGGGATGTTTAACATTAATTAAGCATAAGGTATATTCTTAGGTCCCAAGGAGGAAATATGTTTGGCATTGGTTAGCTCTTCCAGTAAATGATCTTTAGAGGTACTTGGGGAGTAAAGGATTTGGTTATTTCAGGGCTTTGGATAGAAGGCTCTGGGGGTGCTGTTAGCACTAAATTTGTTGGCAAGGATATTTGCAATGTCTAATGTGTCAGACTAGGAGGTGATATTATAAATATGTTCAGAGCAATGTAGGGTACTGTTTTCTAATACAGTTAAAGAAGGATTTCTAATTATCATTAGCTTCAGGGGCCAACCTATGTTCACAGGCTCCTTTAGTTGACTTTAAAGTGTTTTTCAGATTTTTTTGACATGTTTTTATATTGTTCTTGAAAACAGGGTCATTTTAATCTGGTATATAATTTAAGGAGTTTCGTTTGTTGCATAGTTTGTTTATAATGGTGCACCACCAGAGTGGTTTATTTTTGAATTTTGCCATGATACTTGGTTCTGGTAGCAACTACTAGTTCTATGCATTTCATCGATAATTACACTACAGAGGCGGTGCATCTCCAAAAGGGTGGCCTTACAACCAACCCAGGTCATTTACAGACCTATCAGTCTCTGTAAGCCTCGTCTGAAAAGCTATTGAAGGTACTATAAATGACCTCATGAACTACAATATCAAGAATATCATTAGATCATTTGATGAAGTCTATATTTTTGTGGATGAAACTGCTTACTAATCTTCATTTATTGTTCCTAACTCTGTGGTTTTATTTTTGTTATTGCAATATCAAACAATTAGAAAGACCCAAAAGTTCCTGACCAAAAGGCCCTGAAATATCAGGAAAGATATATCCCTTTATTCAGTGCCTTATAGACCTTTGAGGGAATATCTCTGTCTCGCTTATCATGCCATTAGAGACCCAGTTGTCTTGGACGTCCATAAGTCCATTGGCTGCACCAGCACTAAAACCAGGGACCTACATCTTCACTAATAGATCAATAAAACACTGGGGGGAATAGGTTTATAACCTAATGCCTCTCTAACTTATGGAATATATTTCCCTGCTTGTTAAGCAGTGTGACTTTCTATCTTCCTTTAAACATAACCTAGTGGATTGAATGAGTTTTCACAAATTTATTCCAGGATTAATTGGTATGATCCTTTTGAAGGAAGGGGAATGTGGCCTGAGAGGCAGGTACTGGCAAAGCCATAAATGGTCATTAAATTCAATGGCCTTGGGATATCTGAATATATATATATATATATATATATATATATATATATATATATATATATATATACACACATGCATACATACATATCAGTAAGTCAAGAAGGCCTAATAAGTATCAAATATCAATGCAGGGGGCAAAAATTCCAAATACTTGTTTTGCAAAGTATGATTTAAACGAGACATATTTTTGCCTGGAGTAAATTCTGTAAAGATCTTATCCCAAGCAGCATGTAAATTATAATCACACTATAATGAACAACTGACTATTTGAGGAGAGCAGAAAATATATAGCTCTTGTATGGCGAATTATGCTACCTTTTACATATCAGCTGCTACTCCATAGATATTTGCCACAAAACTGATAAAGCACCCCAGTGTTTTTACACATTGAAGAAAAAATAATAATATAAGCTCGTACTGTGAGACTTCTGAGTTTAACACACCTCTGGAGCTAGCAAGTCAGAAAAGACTATCAGTTAGATTGTTGGTCTTTCCTTGGTAAAGAGGTTGAATTCAGTCTTATTTTACATTGCTGGGGAGTTACTGGCACCAGTATTGTCACCCTGGGTATCACTTTGACCTAGCAAGTGGAAGACATTAAAGTAGTGAAAGCATGCTGCCCCGTTAAGTAGTAATAAGAGAGCTGCTAAATCCACTGCAGCACTATTCCATTATGCATTAGCAACAGTCCATTAGCTTGCTGTTATTGGGAAAAAAGTAACTGTTGTTTAGGATAATGCCAAAAACAAAGATTATAATAAGAGCAAAGCCAGACAGGCTCTATTCAAAGTCCTCAACGTGTATTAGAATTAACTGTAAGGTCAGTGTACATTGGAGAAAGGAGAATCTCATCTGAAACAAGCGCCATTTATAGTTGTCTATGCATCAGGCTGTGCAGCTTGACTATAAAAGGGCAAAATGCACCACAATGTCATGACTACACCTAGCAGGTATGTTTGGAAGTCTCATCTTTCCTTTATGCAGCAGTATACTATACATATTAGTACTGCCAATATGCACTAAGTACTATCCATTTCCATTTTAACTGTACCATCAGCAGCTGACTTTTCACAATTTCACTAATCAAGAAATTATTTATCAATCTAGCACTGATCAGTAGAGTGTATGGATCCTGAATGATATGTGTATGTTTCTCTCACACACACACACACACACACACGTGGGTCTATATTAGATAATCGAAATCTACATACCTCGAACACATATTCAGAGACACTGAAACAGCAAAACACACTTCAGCGAACATAGAACATTTTTCTAGGGTAAGGAAGCAATTGGCCAACACCATAACTTTGCCCTTTTCCCCACTGTAATGCAAACTCAGAGTTGGTCTACATAGTTGGGGGGTGGGTGGCTTGGGGGGCACAGCCCCCCAAACTGGGGGGTGGGGGCAAAGCCCCCCACTTCAGTGGGTTTCATTTAGTGCAATGTGTACTGTGGTGTTATGGTGGACAAGTGATTACTTACCCTAGTAAAATTTTCTATGTTCACTGAAGTGTGTTTCGCTGTTCCAGTGTCGATGAATATGTGTTTGAGGTAAGTAGATTTCAATTATCTAATATAGACCACACACACACACACACACACACACACACACACACACACACACACACACACACACACATGGAACATACCTGTAGAGACTAAGGTATGTGTAAACTACTGGGCATTTTACAGGCCTCTATGTATAGAAAAGTTTCTCACTATAACACTTCTAAATGTGGAGAATCATATAAGGTTTCCTTGCACATCACAGGACAGAAGTAGCATGTGTGCCTTCTATGTAGCTGGCTATCTCCCTAAGGTGCTGGATGCCACAGACTTGCACATAAGCAGCATGTAAGGCCCCAATCTGGTCCACAGTCACAGAGGGTTGTGAACAGTGAGGGCTGCCATTCCACAAACTTGCCAGGCAAAATGAGTGATATGTGTGGGATCAACCTCAACACATCTTGGACATCACCAGTCCTGTTCACATACTTCATTTATGTGGCACACATCTCCGGTATACAGCCATTTCCACTACAGTGAAAAATTATATGGCTACATTTCTAGTATCACTAGATGTAGCAGTACCCTCCATTTTCAAAATCTGTTGCTGGTGACAGTTGAGAACCAAGCACCAGCGCAAAACTGCACAAGCACAAAACTGCAGCCCTGAACAACATGCGTTTTAGTCTGCTCAAACCATGCTTCCAAATGCCTTTGACGTGTTTTTGCGTGGCATTGCAGTGTGACCCTGCTATAGCCTGCAGGGTGCTTTTAATAGGTTCCATCCTCCTTAATATGGTGGTAAGGAGACAGATTATGCAGCTCCAGGTTACTGTTAATGTCTTATAGCTGCAGAAAACTCTTACGGTGTTTGGGACTTCCCTGATCTGACACCCCCACATCTTTAACTTGTGGACAAAACAAATAAATAAATAATTCTCTCACACTTGGGGACAAAAAGTAATTTCTACTTAAACTGTAGTAAACTGCTTGCTGAAGCTAAACTTAAGACAGAGAATGTTGAGCACTTTGGCCCTAACATAAGACGCACTATTAAATCAATACAAAAAAAAACTTCAAGAATGCCACAACTCCACTTTATTGCAAAGTTTCAGCTGAAACATGTACTATTGACATTCATTTCTGAATGCTGATGCTGCACTATACCACACATGGAGCACTGAAGCCCTTTGGTAAATGCAGCATCAGAATTCAGAAACTGAATGCCACCACTGAACATCACAGCCCCTGTTATCCTGCACCGGGGACGAATGTGTTACATTTTGCCTAAAATTTTGTAAGGTCAGACTACACACACACACACACACACACACACACACAAAAACACTCACTCTCTCTCTATCTGCCCCTTTCTCTTTCTCTGTCACACACACACACACACACACACACACACACACACACACACACACACACACACACACACACACTCACACTCTCTATCTGCCCCTCTCACTCACACACACACAAACACACACACAAGCAGGGAAGATATATCAACATAATCGTGCAAAGACCATGTAATGGAACATTAACAACCATCAGCCTTTTAACTGCCCCTCAGACAGCAACAGCCACACAATATGGCAGTAGAGATGAAACACTGAGGTTTAGTACAGATACTTGGGCCCTGACAAGCACACTGTCTCACAGGAAAAAAAATGTGATTCTTGCAATGTTCATATCAAGCTATGCTGGTCAGTCTATGGTCGTGAACTGTGCATCAGACATTTCCACATTACCAACACAGGATGGACAGTGAAGTGGGCCATAGTTGCATCCTTGCAAAACTGCAAACCTGTGGGTGTACCCACCTTAAATGTGGTTGGCATATCTGCTATCATAGCCACAGAGGAGCATCTGTAGAGGCTGGGGCCATTGGGGGATGGTAAGTGTTTGCTTACATTGTCACAGTTTTTATGTGGGTAAGACGGAAAGGCATTTTAGAAGAAGAGTATACGAACATCAATATGACATTAGTAAGGGTAAAGAAAATAATGCCTTTTTTAAGCATTCCCAAGTATGTGAAAAAATGGAGCTCAAATTCACTATTTTAGAGCAAGTGACACCAGACCCATGGGGGGGGAATTGGGAAACTAGACTAGAGTACTGAGAATTATTTTGGCAGCTAAGGCTAGATGCAGTGAGACCGCCTGGGTTAAATGATGCTTTGAATATTAGTAGTGTACTCAAACTAAGAAAGGCTCGGTTATAATACTATTAAGTATTAGATATTGTTCTGTTATTACATCAGTGGAGATGTTTGTTAGATTTAGGTCTTTTATTTTATAAGCAGTAGAGGTTCACTTCACATTTTATATGAAGATTTTACATTAAAGTTGGGAGTCGTATTCACTTGCTAAACACTTGTGTAATGGCAAAACAGGTTGGATGGTTTTGTACAATGATTTTAATGTCCAGATGTTGATTATGTTACACATTTCATGATGATTAAGGGTTGTACAATGGAGGGGGGTGTTAATGTCATGTGACTTGGTGCTAAGTAGTTAATGTGTTTCAATGGTATCACAAAACATTTGCTACTCTGAAGAAGCTCGGTATTAACCAAGCGAAAGCGCTTGGATTTATTCGTTTGTGTTGGCTTGGTTTTGTGGAATAAAGGTGCTGCTTTTACTCATTTGAGTGGAACTTTATCATTGAAGAGATCCAGGTCCTGTGGCTTTGGGTATTCTTGCTTCTTGGTGTTGGTTCGTTTCGAGTGTTCATACTGTACAGTCTCATGTTATTGTGTGGTTGAGCCCACCTTTGGGAGTGAATGCACACTCAGGATACAGGCTGACAGTGCACAGCTATCTGTCTCTTGTCATCATCCCCACCCTGTAATTTGGGCCTAACTTCTATAGATGTTAGCTTAGCAGTGCTATGTCCTGTGAATACACACACAAAAAAGACACACCAGCATGACCATGGGTACCTGTAACAAAACCATTCCCCTGGGGGATGTATGCTAACAGATTCCAAGCAATATGTGTTGTACAAACCAGACCATCCTCTGCTGCTATCCTGACATGAGTGGATACTGATGTTCACAAAACAATGCATAGACAACATCTGCTGTGGTCAGCATATAGTGTCTCTGTGATGTGTACCAACATTTGGTGTAAGATGTACTAGCCTAGTACATTATCCAGGGACACATGTGAAAATGGGTCCATCTTAATGTCACTGCCCACTCCTCCAGGAATATTCCTGGAACTTTGTGTTCTCTCAGGAACACCAAAAGTCCTCTGTTTCTGTCAGCTTGGTGCTACCAGGTACTTGACACATGGGTGACCACACAGCTTCTATAAAATATCACTTTGCCCTGTCTTGGCAGAACATGTTGATGGTACACTTATGATACTGCTATACGTATGATTGCATCCTTTATGGCATTTATGTCCTGGACCAATGTTTGCCACAACTGTTCATATAAAGACTAATCAGTACCCCTTTCCCCAATAGGCACCATCCACATCTCCCAACTGTTGGTAGAAGGGCTGAAATTGTCCACCCTCTGCCAACTACCTCATCCTCAAGACATGCAACCATTTGTGAGCACATGACACAGCAATAGACAACTAGGAGGACTATTTAAATCCAACAAAGCAAATTTTGTGATAAAAATAGACTCCCAAGCCAAGAAAACCATAAGACCTTCTTTAGCTGCATCCAAAACTTAAAAGGAAGCACACAACAGTGTAATGAACTGTTAACAAGTGGAGCCACATTCACGGAACTGAGTTATATAGAAAATCTTCTGGCTGGCAAATTCAGCTCCAACCTCACAGCCCTCTCACCCCCAGCCACCCCCTAAGAAATGTCATCTAAAATAATCCTTGCGACTATCGGTAGTGACTAGGTCTTAGACACGTTTTCTAAAGCCAAGAATACAGCTTTGATGGGCCCTAATAATATCCCAGAATGTTTCCTAATTGCCCTGAAATATTACCCATCATGGCCACTGGTGTCACTATTCAACCATTGCCTCTGCAAAGGCTTCATGCCACATGAATGAAGGCTCCAATGGTCATCACTCTGCACAAGGGCAGACCATCAATGGATCCTGGGATCTGCAGACCAATTAGGTTGACTTGTCTCATATGCAAAGCCATTGAAAGACATATCATGGAAATCATTAACAATGACCTAGGAAACTTCATGCACTGGACCCAACCCAGTTTGGTTTCAACAAAGACAAGTCATGCCAACTGATCTTGGTGGACTTCTTTGAGAAGGTCACCAAAGCGATGGATGAAGGTAGAATGATGCATACTGCTTAGCTTGACCTAAGTAAGGCATTTGATACAACACTCAACTCTGGCATTGTAAACAAGCCCCCAGAATTCAGCATAAATCTTTATGTAACTCACAACACAGCCAGCTGGCTCATAGACAGGATCCAGGTGGTTAGAACTGGAGGCACCACCTCCACAAACAGGCTGGTCACCAGTGATATCCCCCAGGTCTCTGTGATGGGTCTTTTCCTTTTTGTCATCTAATTTTTTGGAAGTCAAGGCCAATGTCAAGGGCCTCTGGCTTACCAAGTAAGCTAGGAGCAGTCATAGAAACCCCCCCAAGATAATAACACCTTACAGAAAGGTCTAACACAGACAAATGACTGATGTCAAAGCCATTGCTTAAAACTAATTGCCAAGAAATGTGTAATAGTACCTTTTGGGAAGTCAGCCACCCAGGGAAACTACTTCATTTATATAACACCCCTAAAAGTAGATACAGCAGTCGATGATTTGGGACTCATGTAGACAGTAACCTGATTTTCAACCAACATGTGTCTAAAGTTATATGGAGATCTTTATATGTCACTCAACTTATAAGTAAGGGTATGGCATCTAGGTCTCTTCCTCACAAAAAGAATACAGGACATTAATACAATGTTCTATGCAAATCGCCTCAAAGCCCTATCTCTATGCTCTGTTTCCTACAGACTGACAGAAAGGTGATTTATGCCTGGCTTTCAAGGTATCAAAACAGAACCAGAACTACTAGATCTACGGATTTGAACTTTGCTTGCCACTTAAATAGGGCATATTGGAGGGACAGGTATGTATCTCATAGAATCCCCATTCTCTAGAATAGGCTTCCCATCTATGTGAAGCAAAGTCCTTCTCTAACCTAATTTCATCACAACATGGACCACTGGATGGAAAATAAGATATTCACTCCTGGTCTGACACCTATATCTTTGATGGCCAGAGGTAGTCATTAAATCATGTCCTAACTAACTTATACCCTTAAAATAACCTCTAAGGCACAATAACTCATGGGAATGTATTTAAGCTGCATGGCTAGGCTTATAAAGGCCCCAGTGGTTGTTAGCTTAGTATATACCTATGAGCATATAAGACTGTATACTACTGAATCTGGTAAAATGAGAGCTTGAGACAAATGGCTAACTTAATTGGACCATACTATAATTAACATATTACAGCTGTAGGGACAGATATGGAAATACATATAGCAAGTGTACATAACAACAAGTATATACAGTCATACACTAATCCCTGTTGCTGAAGGATAGCATCATCTTCATAACTGTCAGTGGTATGTCTCTACTGAAGTATGTCAGAAGGGAATGTGAGTAGGCATATGACTGCTGTTCTCATCATAGCAGGGCAATACATACATTAAAGAAGCCATCACAGTCCTATAACATTGACAGGCACATACAAGGCCAGGTTGTCTTGATATTGTCAGCTACCCTGTTGTTAGTACCTTCTGCAAAGATGACGCACAAGCAGGCACATAGACTCCTGTTGTTAGCCTTGTGTAATGTGTATTCCATTGAAAGGACACACAACTATAGGAAGGAATAATAAAAACAGCCCACCACATACTTTCAGAGTACTGCGTGCCTCCTCAGACTGCCTATAAATTCAAATAATGCTGTTTTTTCTCATAGTACTGTTGCCCAAAATATTCAATATCACTTCCTAAATCTATGTGACTTAGC
Source organism: Protopterus annectens (assembly GCF_019279795.1). Taxonomy (NCBI): domain Eukaryota; kingdom Metazoa; phylum Chordata; order Ceratodontiformes; family Protopteridae; genus Protopterus; species Protopterus annectens. The sequence goes on along the minus strand of NC_056739.1, from coordinate 293,913,785 downwards.
AGATAGAATGGCAGAGTTTCAGAATGACTTTGCAAGATTTTACCTTTTTGTGCAGAACATATGCAAATTATGTCTGGAGGAATAGCATGCATCTGCAGAGTAAAGCACAGTGTACACTTACCCTCAACTCTGATAAGTCATCACCAGGAACTCATGGTGGAGACCTGAATGGAGACATACAACGGTATAGACATCACACTACTCTGTGGACAGCAATGCTGCAGAAATTACACTGTAGCCTTGATTCAAAGGCTGTTATTGTCTGAAAATGATACATTTCAGAGGGGATTCTGGAGAATGGTAACCTCTGGTAGTACCAACCAGGTAGCCCCTGCATGCTACATGAAGGAGAAGAAGATTATGCTTCATCACCTTCATGGCGGTTTCACAGAGCACCTAATGGGACCCTATAATGGTGCATTTAAATAAGCAAATATGTGGTATAACATAACTGAGGACTTGTCGTCAACTATGGGTGTCATCAGGCCAGGTTAACAGTGAAGGCATTCCTTTATTGACCTGTGTAACAAAAACCTTGATCATGAATATGAAACAGAAGTTAGACACCAGTGCCCCAAATGGTATAACATGCTTTTTTTATCTTGTTTTAGGTTTTGGATTGTTGTTGCTTCTAACAACTATTTGTTATGGTTATCATTTCTGCTACTGTCTGGATCTTCCATATGAGGTGGTGGTGGTCGTGGTGACAGTCCATGAGATTTCTATTACATTTTTTGTGGGTTTCTCCAGGACCCTGTTTTGTGGGGTGGTTATACTGCTCCATCTCACAGTAACTGTGCCATATTCTGTTTACATATAGCTGGGGTTACATACTTGCCCATTGCCTGTCACACAGTTAGTAGAAAATACTACGCCCTTTACTAGCCTTCTTTATCTTCTGCCCTTCTGTTCTCTCTTTATAAAGAAGAGCAGTTGGTGTTTCTTGCCACAAATGTCTCTCCTTCTTGCCCCAGCCTGCAAGCTCCTACATGATGCCCTCTTGTATGATGCTCTACTTGACCTCCCTGTTTTAACTACTTTCCTATACACAACTGTCCTTTATTTTTATGCTTCCAAAAGATGTCCCTAGTGAGTACCATAGCACTGCAGCTGCAAATCTTAAATGGCTAATTACCTTTGTGACGTGCTTGATGTCATCCTGTCAAGGGATGTGGTAATGCATGCAGCTCAGCTTCTACAAGCACTGCTTTACACTGGAACAGATTGGTCTGAGTTCATGTTTTCTCTTCACATGAGATCCTGTAGTGCTGGGTGGTGTCTTGTGCATCTGTGACTGTATTTCACTGCATGACAGTGCCTACTTCCACAGTTGCACTGCACACCTATATCTATTTGCATAGTTTCAGTGCAGCTCATTTGCACACCTTAAGAAACACCTCACTCCCCATCTGTGCTCTATGTTATCATTTGGGTATTCATACCTCCTGTATAAGAACATAGTACTGCACAGCTGCAGAAGGCATGTGCCTAAGTGTACTGTAGCTCTGTGAATCCCAGCCCTATTGTGACCAAAACCCAGTGACAAAATGGAGTAAACCAACATTAATTCAGAATTATTGTAATATAAAACATGCAGCTTTTAAAAGTTCTAATCAAAAGAATAAACAAAATCCACTATAGTAAGTGAACTACTTAAATTCTACAGCTGCATGCCTGTTAGTGACTAGATGTATCACTAATATTCAGCCAAGCCCTAAACTGCTAGAAAGATGAATTCATTAGACAGCACTGCATTCTTCCAGCCCCCCTGTACCCCCACTTTCACACTTCAGCTATAAGGGGTACGGACTGTATAGTGATAGTCCCTCTGGCATTATGTGTAGCATTATTTATTATTTTAGGGATAATACAGAATCTTTCTTCAATTTATGGTGAATCTCTACACAGATGTGATCATGATTTACTTTAAATGCATTGAACTTAGTTCATAGGTTCATAGGTAAGTACTAGGCTATCTGCCCGAGGGCATCTATAAGTCTAGCCAGAATGTGTTGGCTTTCGCCGCCTGTTTAGATTAGCTCCCTGTGCCTCAGTCCAGCAGAGCCATTAGTTCCCTGTACCTCTGTCCAGCAGAGCCACTGCAGTGATCCCCGAGGTCAATTTTCAAAAAGTATTTATGTTAAAGCTTCTTTGCACTTTCTCCCTAGTTTTTGATGTTGATGCCTCAGTTTTCTTTATATGGCCTCCCTCTGGCTATCTAACAGTACTGCCGAACTTGCCAAATGAATAGTTTAACAAATGCATGCTCACCAGCCAGAAGGCCTAGCAATAACAACTAGAATAAAAGGATGCCTGAACTTGGTGCGATCTGTTAGAAAGCTGCTTGTTAAAGGCAAGCCATCAAGGAAGAGGTGTGTGCGCACTTTTCCCAAATCCTCACTGGACAATGAAGGTAATAGGTGCTGCGCCATCCTAGGATTATCTTTCTCTAATGACCGTCCAAGTGTTAATGACTTGCTCTTTACTTCCTTCATAGAACTAAATATACCATTAGACACAGTTTTCTCACATGGCCATCCTGCTCGCTATCCATGTCTAATTCTGAATGTGCATCACAGCCTTTACAAACGTGAATGCAAATACTGCACCACTAGTTGATGAAAGCAATGCCTGTAATGCACCTTAGAAGGCAGGCTGGCTCATGAATTCAAACACAGTTTTAATACAAGTCTGTAACCACACTGAGTTAGATGCAGAACACAACTGAGGAATAACTGCTGATGAGGCCTAGTTCATTATGCCTGTAAAACTGATGGCCAGACTCTTAACGCCTTTTGGGTGACGGTACTTAATGTAGTCTTCCTTTTTTGTATTAGTAACTGAAGTGCAGAGATGCCATTTGACCTGGTTTATGGCCAGCTCTTCTGAAATGCTTATACAAGCCTCATAAGCAGGGAGTCTGTGACTGCACTATTAAAACACTTCCCTAAATAATAGCTGGCTCATGGAGTCTTAATTCCCATTTGCTGTTTGGGAAAATGCATCATTCCATTAACAAAATATGCTGTGAATGGCCATTGTCCACCTTCTTGGCTGCAACCTGTAATGTATACCTTCATGCATTCTGTCTCTTCCAAGGAAGTATGGGTAACACTTTAAGAACAGGTTAAAACAGACAGCAACTGCAGTCTTAATGTGCAGTAAAATTTCAGGATGCCTTCAAGTATATAGAGTTTTCTGTGTCATAGAAGTGGTAAGACCCAGTGCCTAAATCAGTTTGCTGTCTCAGAACTGCCAGTGGTCTGTAAATGCAATTAATAAAAGAAGCTGTTTCACAAAATCAAACATATGAGTTTTATGAAGCATAGGACCAAGGTGCCATGTGCTTGTCAAGTACAGCCTGCAAAGAATACTAGAAGGTTTTCTTTTATAGTTTGTATCTTTCTGGGAATAACACTAGCTTGACTTCATTGCAGTCCTTGAAGTCTTGTTTTATATGAAATAAAAGTATAGGATGAGCGGGGGAAGCCCTTCCAAACTAGCTGACAGCTTGCACAGCTGTTTCGGCACTTCCACATTAATTATCTTTTCTTGTTGCTTGTATAAGGGGCTATCAAAGCTCAGAAAGCAGAACTAAACCCATGCCCTTGTCTGTCTGCATTAAACAGGCACATAAATATATGACAGTTCTTTCTCTAAAGCCAACACAAAAATGCATACAGAATGTGTGTGGGTAGAATCATAAAGAATTCATTCTGCTAGCATTAAGAAATTGAACACTTTTCCTCAGATGCAGACGTTTTTTTGATTACTCTCTTTTTTCCATAGTTTATAGTCTTATAAAGAGCATAACATGGTTTAGTTCATATCTTTATCTGTGTAACAGAAATGTCTTTCAAGCAGATTGTTTTAATTGCGTGTATGACCCTTCTAATGTGCCAGTTTCCAGTTCATATTGTAATAGCACCGACCCTGCCACATACTACTAGAAATTCATTTGATTCTAGTTTGCCTTACAAGTAGGTAGGTGCATAGAGTATTGATGCAGAATGTACCAGCACAACTGGCATTAACCATCAGCACTGAAGGCTTTTCAGTGAGGGGATCAGATCACACCCAGTTTAATCGGTCCTCTCACAAATGGTAGCATTTTTACTTTAATTGGACCAGAAATTACAGTGCTTCATGGGAATGAGAAATTAGTTGCCAAACAAGACTATTTTATACACTTGTGATGAAATTAGGAATAGCATTGAGGATTCTAAAATAAAAAAAATCCAAATTCTTTCAAAACACCATTTTGCAGTACTACAACATTAGCCTTAGTATTAAAAATTACATTGGTAAAAAGAAGATATTTGATTATTCCAGTAAAGTTTAAACATATTATAGCTGTTTGCAATAAAAAGAAAAGATTTTTGTTATCAAAATTGCTAACTATAGCATACAGAAATAATAATAAAATGTTTTGCAGTTATGTTAAGTTTTATTAAGGAAAAATGCCCCTCATATCAGAAGGTGTTAATTTGTGAATGAGTACTACAATTTGTTATGTAAAGACCGACCAGATAGTGTCAGTTCTATTATGTGTGGCTGCAAAATGTTTTCTACATATGTTATAGAAGAAAACACTTTAGTTTTTTCTTCTTTTAATAGTAACTGGAAGTCTGGTCTAGACTGATAGATTGTATTTAAAGAATTAAGCAAAGAATCTTTTGTCTTATATCTCTTCACTCTAATTTTATTTGATGGAACTAAGGTGCCAAAGGATTGCACACAATCTACAATTAAACCAGAATACAAAAATAAAGATGATTCTGTGTCAGTAAAATTACAAGGCAATAGGCTTAATATTTAACACTACCTAGGTTATAGAGCAGGGAATGGTCTGTAATATTATACAAGACAAACTTAATCATCCTGATTACTGCATTTGTCAATATCGTTTGACAAAAAAAAATCTGGAAATTATAATTTATTTTTATAGCATCATGGTTCATGCAGTATACAAAATTCTGCAGATTTGTGTAATGTGTGCATTTATTAACAAATTCAATTAAGTTTACCCAAAAGTTATTAAATAATTAACTACTCAAAGTGAGTCTGCATGCATGGTCAGATAACTAATTAATAGAGAATGGAATGCAGAATACAAATGGTTCTGCAGATTTTCATAATGTGTGCTTTTTCCCTAACAAATTCAATTAAGTTTAGCCAAACGTTATTAAATAATAAACTACCCAAACTGAGTCAGCCTCCTCATCTTTATACCAAGGGTAAATAATACAGAATGATGTGTGAAATAGAAAAGACAGCAATCAGTCAGGTTCTGTTGTCACAAAGGTGTTACACAGGGATGTGTTCTTGGCATGTGCATATTTAACATCCATTTTAAGATTGTTTAAGTGACTGTTCTGTTCTATTTTTCATGCCTCTTATGCTGATGACATAAACTGACTCATGTAATCACTAACCTTAGCAAAGCAGAGAATCTTTAACCAGCACACTCTGTCACTTACACTCCTACATCTACACATTCTCAGCACAAGCATAGCTGTTTTTTCTACCATCCATGGCTATTCTCTACTGTTGTTCATAGGTTCAGAGGTTGGTACTAGGCTATCAGCCCTGGGGCCTATACAAGCCTAGCCATAACAGTTCCCTGGCTATTTCTTCCCACAATATTTACTTCCCTGGACCCTTGTCTAGCAGGGTGACTGACGTGATCCCCGAGGTGAATTTCCTATCTCCCATCCAATCGTCCTTTTGAAGAGGGCCAAAGAGGCGCTCTGCTTGACATGTATGGGAAGTCTATTCCAGAGTCTGGGGACTCTCTGGGTCAGGAACCTATCCCTCCAGCATGTTTTGTTCATTGTGATGATAAGGTTTAGATCCCTGCAGCATGTGGCTCTGAGGGATTGGGATTTCTTTAAGTGTAGCATGTCCAACAGCTCTGGGATTGACATGGCCTTGTATGTTCAGCAGAGATCACCTCTGAGTAGATGATATGCGACAGAGTATAGCTGGAGTTTTTTTAGACGGTCAGCATAGGGCATCTGCTTTAGGTCTGTGATTCTTTTAGTGAGGTATTTTTGTGACCTTTCCAGTTGTTGCAGATGTCTTGAGTGGTACATACCAAACAGGGAGTTGTATTCTATAACGGGTCTAATGAGGGATGAGTACAGTGGGACAATGGCCTCCTTTTTTGTGAATGAAAAGCCCTTAGTGATGAGGCGTGCCATATCGAAGGATTTCCTGACTGTTGTGGTGATGTGGTTATCGAAGGTGAGACCACTGTCCACATGTGTCCCTAAGTCTCTTATCACACTTTTGGTGTTTAGTGTACTACCACCTATGTGGTAATTCACTGGTACATGTTTTTTCTCAAAGGGGATAACTATACATTTCTTGGCATTGAGCTTGAGCCCATGACTCTGGTGCCAAGCAACTGTTTCTGTAAGGCCCTTTTGTAGAATATCTACATCATTTGGGGATTCAATAATGGCTCCCAGTTTACAGTCATCTGCAAACTTTGTTAACCAGAGTCCCTTAGTGTTGGCCTGTACTTCAGAGAAGTAGATGCTAAACAAGAGCGGTCACAGGACTGAACCCTGAGGTACTCCACTTGTCACTTGTCTGGAGCTGGATTTGCAGTCAGCTACTTTTACAGTGTGGGCTCTGTCAGTAAGCAAGTTGACAACCCATCAAGTGATGTAGGGATTAATGCCCAGCTTAGTAAGTTTATCTATGATTCCAGAGTGGGGGATGGTGTCAAAGGCCTTGGCGAGGTCCAGATAGGCTGTGTGGACCGCCTTACCCTCGTCCAAAGCTCTGGAGAGTGACTCAAAAAAGTCAATCAGGTTAAGGAGACAAGATCGCCCCTTCACGAACCCAAACTGGGTGGGTTCCAGTGTTTGAAGGTTGCCAATGTCTTTGTTTATAAGTTCTATGATAATATGTTCCATGGCCTTGCAGATCAGGCTCATCAGACTGATGGGGCAGTAGTTCCCAGGATCCAAGGTGGATCCCCCCTTGTGGAGTGAGATAATTGTAGCTGTGTGCCACTCAGTGGGCACGAAGCCTGAGGTGAGGCTATGATTAAACATGACACTTAGGTGAGGTGCCAGTTCATTTTGTAGTTCATGTAGTACACAGCCTGGGATGTTGTCTGGTCCCATGGATGCTGTATTCTTAGCTTTGGAGAGTGCAGTTTTTACATGTGTGGCCGTTATTACCGGAATTTGTCAATGTTTGGTATTGAGATGGGGCCTTTAGGGGATGAGAGGGGGGTAAAGTTGTGACTGAATCGATCTGCCAGGATATTGGCAATATCCTTGGGATCAGTATATTTATTGCCATTCTGTTGTAACTCAGAGCAAATCTGAGCATTGCCATTTAGATTCTTGACATAGCTATAGAATGCCTTGTGGTTGTCTTTGGAATCTTTGGCAATTTTACTGTCATTACTAGTTTTGGAGGATTATATGAGGGATCTCAGCTTCTTACTTAGACTGGTAAGGGAGTTTTTTGCATCCTTGGATTTTCTTTTTTTCTGCAACAATTTCTTCCTTTTGTTGTAAAGTTTGTTTATGGCAGGGGACCACCAGATTGACTTCCTTTTTTTGGAGGAGAGCATCTTGGTTCTACATGGGATGGCACGATTCATGCATGAGTGGATGCGCTCATACAGTGCCTTAGTGTAGGATTCAGCAGTCGAACTTTCATTTCCTGTCTGCATGGGTGTCATGAAGTTTGTCACATCTGACTTGAGTAGCATGAAGTTGGCTTTGGAAAAGTTCTTTATGGAGGTTTCCTTACTGTGGGGGTGGGAGAGGAATGTGGATGTCAAGGGTGATTAGCTTATAGTCAGACATGACCGATGAGGGGGTGACTATAGATGTGGAGCATCGATTTCCCATGTTGGTAATGACCAGGTCTAGTATATTGGAGCCCCTGGTGGGACTATGGATTATTTGATCCAGGGCATTAGAATTTATGACTTCCAAGAACCGTTGGCCAAAGATGTTGGTACATGAGTAGTTAATGGCAGGGTAGTTGAAATCACCTAGTATTAGGGTATTTGGTTGTATCTTAATATTTTCCAGTATGTTTAGAAAGGTGTAGTGAGATACTTGGGCCATGGTGGGGGATATGTAGCAAGGTACAATTTGGATTGCAGTCTTACCTAGAGTTAGTTGCACCTGGAGAATTTCAGAAGCATTGTTTTGGGCAACTAGCCTGGTGGTGTGAATATCCTTGGTGAATATGGACACACGTCCACCTTTAGAGTTTCGTTCCTGGTTTGGTGACCAAAAAGTGTGGTAAGAGTTGTAGCCTGGTATTGCAGGGGTGCTCTCTGGAGTCTTGAACCAGGTCTCAATTACTGCACAGATATCGCTGTTCTCCATTTTTGGGAGTGCCTCGACAGAGTGCATTTTGACGTTTAGACTTCTAGCATTGAATAGCATTACCTTCAGATTTTGCTTGTACCTGTTACGGTGGTGGTTTTGTTCTTTGAACTTTGCCTAAAAAAGGCACTACAGGGGTGGCAAGAGCCTTAGCCAGTAATCTGAATCCCAGGGGCGACAGGTGCAGACCATCTCTGGCAAAGCATCGTGGTCTGTCGATCATGTTGTCCCAGGCAGACAGATTCTGGATCCCCTATGAATGACACCAGAAGCTTAACCAATTGTTGAAGTCAATTATTTTGTCCTTATACTGTGATATTATTCTGGGCGAAGGCAGGATGCTACATAGGGCTAGGGTCATACCTGCCTGGGCCTCATGATCCGAGAGCTCTTCCATGTCCCTTTTCATGTAGTCCAGGGAGGTACGTCTCATGTGCCCCATTTTCCCATCTCTTCAGTAACTCTGGCATTCCAAGGCAGAGCTACACATTCTCAGCTCTTCTTTGGAAGTGCAAAAAAAAAGTCCACTCTCTTATCTGATGCTGCTGTCCAGGAGGAGAAACACCAGGACCTAATGTTCTACCACCTCATGTTATGCAGAAAAGCATTGTAACATAAAAGTCCATTATCCAACTTTGTGCTCCTTTCTTCTCTTCTGAAGAGGGGCACCAAGCCCATAGCACCCTCATGTTCTGCCTGAGAGCAAAAATAAAATAAACAGTATGTTCTTTGAACTGGTGGAAAAGCCATCTATCTCTGTTCCTTGCCCTCAAAGTTACATGAGGGCTAACAGCATTAAATTGAAGAAGAAAATAGAATTTGTTGATCACACCCGACACTTTGCACCCAGGGCAGCTGCCCCCTTCATTCCACCCTTGCTACGTTTCTGATTCTCGGATTAAATAGCTCAACTGTAAACCCATTACTTGATGTGTGCCATATTATATTAAGTTCATGTTAACAAACTTGAGAAAGTCATGGAATTCATGTCTTTGGGTACAATAACCGATCCCTCTCTCTTTTAAAATGAATTTTAATAACACCAGTATTTCTGGATTTCTATTTGCAAAACTTTGGGTTGTACGTTATGTATTTTCAAATCTTGAAAAGTCTGAGGTTATTATCAAGCTATTTATTAGCCTAGTCCAGTCTGTTGTGTTGCCCATGTTTACTGGGGTTTTATTTGCTACACTGAAAAGTGTAGAGCAGAGCATGCATATGCAACAAGCTGGATGATCTAGAGCATGCATATGCAACAAGCTGGATAATCTAGAGCATGCATATGCAATAAGCTGGATGATCTAGAGCATGCATAATTAACAAGTTGGATGGTCTAGAGCATGCATATACAATAAGCTGGATGATCTAGAGCATGCATATGCAACAAGCTGGATGATCTAGAGCATGCATATGCAATAAGCTGGATGATCTAGACATGCATATGCAACAAGCTGGATGATCTAGAGCATGCATATGCAACAAGGCAGATGATCTAGAGCATGCATATGCAACAAGCTGAATGATCTAAGAGGTTATCTTATAGGGGTCTGATCTCTTTTGAGGTATTAAAGAGCTGTGGTTAAACTGTTACTATAAACAAGGCTGCTTTTAGTAAATATATTTTAGAATGCTATGGTCTAATAGGATCTTGGACAGAATACCGCTAAATCTAAGAAATGTAGTGTATGTAGAAATGCACAGACTGCAAATTTAGTCTGAGTGAGTTGTGAATAAGCTGTCTTAATTACCAGCAGAAATTAGAATTTTTTTCTAACATGGAATCTTTCCAAAGAATAGACTTATTTCATTTGGAGGTTTTGTGTTTTGACAAAGATGCAGGATGTATTTTTACTCCAGCCCTTGTCTGAATTTTGATATTGGACGGAAAACCTTAAGTGGTAGTAGCCTTTAGGGAGGGAAAGAGTTCTTTCAACTGTTTGCTGGCAGCACAAGCAGATCATCTCATGGGAAGCTGAGTTGCATCTTATGCCATAGAGTCATGCGTCAGGAGAACCACGACTGTGTCCTAACCACTAGGGTCGCTCAGGTAAGTGGAGAGGAAGAGAAACAGTGCACAACATGACATCATATTGCTGAACTTGTAAGGATCTAACAGCTAGTTCTGTCTTAACATAAGCACTGAACCAGAAGCAGCATGTGACCACCATCACTACCTCTCAGGAAATCAAACCTTCCTATTGTAGGTTGTTGTTTTTTTTGGGTGCTTTGGGTATAATATTCTAGACACATCAACAATGCAACAGTTTCATATGCGGTGTGGAGTAGTACAATGGTCACAGTCATTCCTTTCTTTATTTTTTCCCTGCTATAGGTCGAACAGTCTTAATGTTTGCAGTATTCATCTACCTATTTCTTTCTTATCAGCCCCACCCGTGACACTAGCCCCAGTTACATTATTCATCTGACAGTAATAGTGCAGACATGCTCCTGCAGTTACACATATTCTTATTGTTATCCTACTGTCACATGTTACAAGTATCCCACATCTTCAGGATGTTTTCCTCTACACTGTTAACTTTCTGTCATTCTCATCATCTTGAAAAATAAAAGCAATCTCTGCCAATATAAATTCAGACAGCTTAGTTCTCTTGTCTCACACTAATCTATCTTGCAAGGCATTCCTTTACCAAAGCTATAAATTGCTCAGGGGAATCTACAACTTCCTATCAACTACTTTTACTAAATCAGTGTCTACATTTTCTCTCTTTCAGCTACTCTAGGGAAACTGCAATCTAATTTTGCATCTCTCTCTTTCTCTCTCTCTCTCTCTCAAAGAAATAAATAAATAAAGCTGACAGTGAAAGAAGTCATTAGCTGATATTTGTCTGTGTACATTTACCCCTGCCATTGTGGTGGCCTAGTTTGCAGCAGAAAGAAACTAAGTCTCTTTGCTCTCCAGTACTCCCTTTATTCACTTGACAACCAACGCACATCATGGTAGACATAATTTCAAATAATCTTGATGCTCAACAGTTCACCCAAGGCATATCTTTGGGATGTGAGAGGAAACCAGAACACCCAGTGAAAACACATTGTAGACAAAGGGAACATAATGTAGACTGTGGACAAAAGGAAGATATGTAGACTTTGCACAGAAGGTACCCTTGTTGGGAGCTTTAATGCAGAACCAATCCCAGTGAGGTGGAAACCTAACCACTGTGCCACCACTTCAAAATAAATTTGTAAAATTCGAGTACTTAGTCTAAGTGTCATAAGCTTGTCCACTGGCATATCTGGATAATGGTCAGCCAGTTCACTGGTCACTTTGAATTTTTTTCATCAGTTTATGAGGTCTAACAAGCTGATGGTCCCACACAGGCATTTTGATTAATCTTCAGTATGTCACATGGTTACATCAAAGGACCAGTGGCACATTACTAATCATTGCCAGCCAGAGCTCAGAGCAGATGTCAAGCAACATGTTAGTGTAATTTTAGTGTCAGTAATGATTAATTTAGCTGCATGCAGCATGGGTCGCCAAAGAAGAAAACAGTCCAAAAGGTTGGATTCTTATATAAATCTTACTTTGGACAGAAATCTTTTACCATTACTGTTTCCATAATTCTTCATTTACTTGTAAATGAAGCAAAATGTTCGCAGCACAGGTTTGTAAGAATGTTATGGTACAATAGCTCACAGTAGTAAAGTTGGTGTAATAAATATGCCATATGGAAAAACCTTTAGACGAACTTATAATTGAATTATATCAGTGTGATAATACTATGGTTTTCTACAAAGTATGAATGTTAGTAGCATAATGGGTAATAGCTATCATTACATGTTTATGAATGTACAATGTAACATCAGCTGTACCTCATGTAATTGTCTGTTATTCTTTTTGTTTGTTTTTATACCAGAAAAGTTTTCAATAAAAAGATATTTGATAAAAAAAAAAAAAAGAATGTTATGGTACAGAGACAAATGCATGCAGCACTACAATTTCAAACATCTTGCATTAGCACAATTTCAAACATGAGTCACAAAAGGAGTAGCACAACAGGGCCTACTTCATCTAAACTGACAGGAAAAACGCTTTGATTCTCTACATGGTTAACTTCACTCCGTAATGAATCAATGTATTTGTGGTGCAGAACTGTACGTTCTAAGGGACAAAGTGCCAGACACTACACTTTTCTTAAGTCAGGCAAATGTATGCTTTTTATTTTGTAATCCACTCAAGCAGACCTTCAGAAAAGATTTATTAGTCATGGCTGACTGTATCAACATACAGCAGGGTGTGAAAATATTTACAAAGTACATTGGTGTTTGATACTCAGGTGGATGTCTGAATTGTAAATGGAGGTTGCAGAGTTCATTAAATTGATTCATTCAGTGACTTTGATACTTTCATTGGAGATACTCGCATCAAAAGGAGAAATATCTTTTGAGTATTAAATACACTAGCCTTTCGCACAATGTGTTCTACAGTGGATTGAAGTTTATTTTCTCAGTATGCAAATCATTTTCATTTTGAGGTGTTATATCATAAAAAAATATTTTCAGTTTCAGTAGTTGGTAATTATAGGATGTGAGGCCATGAGTAATTGTTAAAATGCAGTATGTATTTCCTCTCTTCTCTGTTGTTCAGCTGTAACCAGCGTTGTTTATGTTACTTAAGAATGTGCGACTTTTGTCTTTTTGAATAAAAAAGAACAGTGTCTTTCTGAAGTGTGTTGCATCTTCAGACTTGGTTGTGTTCTCTTGTGAATGTAACACAAAAAAAAAAAAAAAACTGACCAGAAGTTATCTTTGTTTTGGGATGTAACTCCCTACTGATGGGCTTAATGGCTTGCATATCACTAGGCTACAATGAGATGGATATGTACTGGCAAATTCGGTTGTTGCTCTGATAAGTAAAAAGGTTTTGTGTGGTTTTGTTTTTCCTCCAGTGTCAGGAAAGTGATGTAATTTGATACATTTTGGGGGCTGGGGGAAAACACTGTATATAACTTTTAGTGCTGTACTAAAAGGTGATCTTGCATTCCTTGTGGTGGACCAATCTAAAAGTACGAGTTATTAATTTAACTAACATGATAGGTAGGGGACAGTATATCTACAACAGAGTATAGCCATGGAACTTTCTGTATGCACCATATTTTATTGCTTTTTACTTTATTTCTCTGTGCGTGCCAACTTAGTTATATATTTTAATTTGCAGTTGCACTGTTTTCGTTATTAATTAGCGTTCACTATTTTTTTTTTTATTTCGTATAGCTCATGTCCTTTATTTATTATTTCCTCAGCCTAGTACAGCTTTTTTATAGACATGCTTTAAGACGCAAAATTCTTAATAATACATTGAGCCTCACAACATTGACAAAATATTGTAACTGAAACACCGTGGGCCAGATTCAGGAAGCCTCCGTCTAAGAGTTATAACTCTTACACGGAGGCTGCAGTTAAACGGTGTGATGTCAGCATGTCATGCATATGCATGAGGTGCATGAGGCGTGCTGAATCACACTGTAACTCTTACACGGTCCGTGTAAGAGAGTAGGGGGCGTGTCCGTAGGCTAAGCCCTGCATGCGGACATGCCCCCGTAAGTGTATAATGGCTGAAAGTAAACAGCCACGAGAGAAGCCATGGAAATGTAAACAAACACACTACACAACACATTCCCCCACAGACCATCAGTGTACAAAGTGAACAGAGGCTATAAAATGAAAATAAAAACTGTTTTATTTTTTTTAACCCCCGTAAATGTGTGCTACTGTGTGCGTGGGTGTGCTACTAGCGCAAGTGCAGTTAGCAATGGTGGAAAAGGATATGAGAACTACATATGCAACGTAAGCCAAGAAGAAATAGCTTAGCGGTAGAGTTGCCGACTTAAGAGTAGGCAGGCAGGGTTCGAGCCCACACAACAACCTTTTTTTTTGTAAATAAGCACTAAAAAAGCCCCTGACGGTATTGTCCAAATGTAAAAGTATACCCTTTTGTAAAATGGAATGAAATGGAGCATACATATTGAAGTAACACAATAATAAAAATAATTAGAAATGTACCGATAGCTAAGCTGCTGTGAGACACAGTGCCCGTAGCTACGTACTGTTCAAAAAGCTGCAATCGGTATGCCCGTTGCTAAGCACCAGTTTAACAGGCTGAAACTGTTTGCAACTAGCTGTGCTTAGCTCAACATGTGTGTCACTAGCCAATTAAGGTTTATCCCAGCGCACACCATTTGCGCGCCGCTCCCACAAGCTAACTACCAGTGCGCATGCGTTAGCTCCGCGCAAACAAGCGCAGACCTGCTTTTAAGTGCTTAAAAGTGCTTATGGCATGTTTGATTGACAGGTCCTCAACTCATTTCTGTCATGAAAATTAAAAATCAGTGGTTAGATTCGAACCCAGGATACCATGCACTAGAGTCAAGGTACTAAACCACTAAGCCATGACAGCAATACCTAGAAATGCAGAAATAGCATATATATGGGATAAAATACAGAATGGAGCATGATAAAGCATTTTCAGTGAAGTAGATACAATTCCAAAACAGCCAATCAGAGAAATGTGCAGGAAAAGCAGCATATATAAGCCCCATAGGCGGGAATATACACCATAACCGATTGTAGAACAGACCTGCAGTCAGAATGAGTGGAGTAGGTGAGGGACGTTGCTTTCGAGCACAGCGTTGGGGCGTTGAGGAGTCCAGATACATGGTCTGGCTCCTTGTCCATCATCACGAGGCCCAACTCATGCAGGGCCAGGTCTCATGGGGAGCGTACAGGGTGGAGGCATGGGACCAGTTGGCTCGTGATCTGACCAGTGCTACTGGCATTCCACGCACTGGTGAGCAGGTCCGTCACCACCATGCGGACTTGAAGCAGCGTAAGCAAGACCAGTTGACCCAATGGATCCAGGAGGCCCGGGATATGCCCAACGCCCCACTACTGAGTAAGTTACATATTACTCATGTATGTAAGGATTTCAACTAGCTGATACCATGGAGATGTGTAGTCCAATATTACTTCCTTTGTATTACAGCTGCAGGTGTCCGCTCTGCGAACCGTGAGACGCATGACCGTGAGACTGGCGGCTGCGCCACCATGCAGGTTAGTAACCCCATCTAGTACTTGTAAATAAATATTATAGTGTAGCATGTATCAGAACACTGCAGTGTATTGATTAAAAGTAATCTAATGTGCAAGCAAGAATTGAAAGTTTGCAGGTATGTCTGCAACAAGTTCATCAGTATGCAAGTGTGACTGGAAAAATAATTTATAGAAATAAATAGTGCTGTAATACAGATGTCCCACCATTAATTAAATGTAGTATAACCTGCAGTAGTCTCCAGAGTACAGCTTCAGAATCTGAGGTAGTCACATGTGTGATTTATCCCCTGTTGAAATGCTGAATCATGACAGAAGTGAGGCTGTTGGAAAGTGTTTGAATCACCACAGGTCTAATATGTGAACAAAGCCTAGAAGTACCAACCTGAACTGTGAAGTTGCAGGATGTGTGAGAGTGACAGAAAGGGTCATGTATGAATAAATAAAGTAGTAATAACCCCTGAATATATTAGCCCCAGTGTGTTTCCACAGAACTAAATGCATGTGTGAAGTACAAATTAACATCCCAAACTGATTTCAGTGTGTCTGAATCTGGAATGTCAAGGCCAAAATCTGTATATGGTGATAACAGTAAACAATCTGCAAATAGAATGAATGATTATCTGACAGACTAAACCGCCATAGTTGTCCCCTGTCCTGTCATCAAAGTGTAACAGGATGATGTATCTGAGCAAATTAAAAATAAGTATGATAGTGATGTATTTGTAACAGGTGTAGCATGACAGTCAAATAAAAATCATTTTGAAACATCAGCCTCAACTTAATTGTGTGCCTATTACAAATGTATATCAATGTGTAACTTATGAATGTGTCATCACTTTCTATCCCCACCCAACCCTATAATTCCATATAACAACACCCAATAAATATTGGTATGTGAACATTTCATTAACCATGGACATTTGTCCGTTCCAAACATATATGCATGTCTGTTCGTGCATGTGCCCTGTTCATACCTGCTAATCTGATGGCCTGTTGCCATTAATCAACCCTGCATGTTGTTTGATTGTGTATTTCCGTTCAAATAATGCATGTGATATTGATATGCCCCTTGTTCAATGGTGTTAATATCTGGGTGTTTGTTTAATGGGAATACCAATGCATGCTGTTACAACTAATCTGAATGGAATAATATGCCACTAACCCAAACTAACATAACTACACACAAACCTAGAACGCTTGGGAAGGCAGGTCCCAGCGGACCCACCTCTCCCACCTCAGCTGGCGACTGCACCTGGCACTAGTGCCCAGGCCGGACCCTCCTCCGGTGGCCCTGTGCCACCTTTGGGTGGAAGCGCTGCAGGGGATGGGGCCCGTCCCCCCTCTGCAAGCGTGGCCGGAGGAGGTCATCCACTCACCCTCCAAGGTGTCCGGTCTGTGGTGCGAAGGGAGATCCAAGACTCCGTTCTTGGGCCCCTACGCCAGCTCGAGGCTCGTGTGGCACAGCTAACGGCCCTGGCCATTGACCCGCCTACACAGCCCCCAGCACAGCCCCGTCCTGGGCTGTGAAGGAACAGTGGCAACTGCCTATGGGTGGGGATATCAGTTCCACTGTTGCCATCTGTGGGCTCATGCGTCTTGGATATCCCAACCTCCGTCCCCGTCAATTGTGTAACCCCCCCCACGTGTGTCATACACCACCCCTGTATGCGTCTTGTCTGTCTTGCCTGTTAACCTACCCAACCTACCTCCCCAGCTATACCGACTTCCTTCACCTGGCATACCACTCTCCCCTGAAAAAAACAAAAAGGGCACTCTGTACCCACAAAAAAATTACGCCCCATACATAGCTGTCCATGTTGCACACATGTCCGCTTGACATTGAAACTGTTAATTACAATTGGCTCTACAACAAACATTAATGTTGTCCTGACACCTCTCTCAGGGGTGGAAGGTTTCAAATGTCTCACCAAAATACATGGAAATGCACAGCTGTTGCTGTTAAAGACATGGGCATCTATGGGCCTTACCTACATCCCTCCTGCAAATCCCACGCTTGTTTCCCTACTGTCTTACCCTCTTTGTGACCCCTTTTTCACCACTTTCCTGTCACCCCTTTTTCTTTTCTTTCAAAGAAATTAGCGTGGGTGTGCGCTTGTGTTAGCGGAGCTCACCGTCAGTGCGCATGCGTGAGCTCCAGCGCAAGCAGCAGACCTGGTTTAAGTGCTTAAAAGTGCCTTTATGGCACTTTGATTGACAGGTCCTGTACTCATTTTGAAAGTCTGGAAAGAAAAATAAATTCCTACTGCCAGTCTCGAACCCAGGACCTTGGTAACATTAGTCTGTATGACCTACCACTAAGCCATGACTGCCATAAAAGAACATAGTGCTAAAATAAATATAACATGTAATAGTAGGAATCAATATAAAGGCAATATAGGAGGTGTACTACCCAATACATCTCAGGTAGAGTTCTAATGTCCGAATTACTGGATTCCCACACTAGTTCAGTGTTAACAGAAACAGCCCTACTAATTGTTCGCTTGTACATACTAATGTAAGGTAATGTACACATAAGAAGATATGTGAATATATACATACATATATATAAATATATAGTAATACATAGAAATATAGTTGTAGGTGTCAGTATCCATACACACTCACTACAGGAGACAGTGAAGATAAACGCAGCAGCCAGAATCTGCAACACAGCCTGACCCTCTGAGACCCACTAACCCTTTTAACTGCTTAAAGGTGGCTTTAGCACTTTGATTGACAGGTCCTGTACTCATCTGGAAGGTTTGGAAAGAAAAATAAATTCCCACTGCCAGTCTCAAACCCAGGACCTTGGTAACATTAGTCTGTATGACCTACCACTAAGCCATGACTACCACATAAGATCATCGTGCTAAAATAAATATAACATGTAATAGTAGGAATCAATATAAAGGCAATATAGGAGGTGTACTACCCAATGCATTTCAGGTAGAGTTTTAATGGCCAAAGTACTGGATTCCCACACTAGTTCAGTGTTAACAGAAACAGCCCTACTAATTGTTCGCTTGTACATAATAATGTAAGGTAATGTACACATAAGAGGGTATGTAAATGTACACTTACATATATATAAATATATAGTAATACATATGAAATATAGTCGTAGGTGTCAGTATCCATACACACTCACTACAGGAGACAGTGAAGATAAATGCAGCATCCAGAATCTGCAACACAGCCTGACTCCTGTGAGACCCACTAACCCCTTAACTGCTGGAAGGTGCCTCCAGCACTTTGATTGATAGACCCTGTACTCAATTTGAAAGCAAAATACAAGCATACTAGTAGGCCCTACCACAAGACCATTGTAACACTAGTCTGTACGACCTACCAGCAAGACATGACTCTCATACAGGAATATAGTGCTAAATAAGTGGAACATGTAATAGTATGAATGAAGATAAAGGCAATATAGTATGTGTACTGCCCTAAGCATGTCAGACAGACCTTCACTGTCCCAATCACTGGATTCCCATACTAGTGTGTGTTAACAGAAACAGCCCTGAAAATTGTTAGCTTGTACCCAATATTGTCAGCTAATGTACATATATGACAGTATGTATATGTACACATATGTATATATAGCAATACATAATAAATATAGTTGTGGGTGTCAGTATGCATACACACTCACTACAGGGAACAGGTGGGAGAAATGCAGCAACCTGAATTCACAACACAGCATGAAGCATGAGAGATGTACTAACCTTCACACTCACAGAACATTTTCCAACAGCATACCAGCATGGTCCACGCCCTTACAATCTGAAAGGGCAACGCCTATCTCACATACCTTTTTATAGCACTGTCCTGAAATCACAGTGAGACATGCAATCAGTACACAACTGGCTGTATGCAATTAGCCAATGCTGCCTTACAATTGGTGCAGAGGCCATCACATGGGCCTATGCAGATACCTACAAAAGCATTCAGTACCCACACTCCACATATGCAATACAATCATTGCACAAACCTGAGAAAGAGAGAGAGAGAGAGAGAGAGAGAAATACGACAATAAACAGACTGACAGCAGCAAAACCAGCAGCAGAAAACTGCAAGCAGCAAGCAGCATCACTGATACAGCAACAGCTGCCACAAACAAAGGTAATGCAAAGTAGCAGGTTAATACTGTGTTTACTGTGACACCTCCAAATGTATCATAGTTCACTATCTATAGGTATGTCCATGAGATAGGTTGTGTGTACATAGTCCTGCAATATATACATATGTAATATTGCTGTACATGTTGCCCATACTTAAAACTTCTATAGCTGAGAACACAAGGCCAGTTGTGCATATGATGCAGTAGTTACCAGGGTCAGTAGAGGTTACTCCTCATTGGTGTGGGACCACTGTGTATGTATGGCACTGTTCAGGTACATATCCCATAGTATGGCCAGGGATTAATATCAGTCTGTCATGTGGTGCTATGTCCTCCAGGGGTGAATGTAGCACACATCCAGGGATACCATTTCGTAACAGTGATGCTATGTGTTCTGCAATGCTGAGGTGGCTCTCACCTGGACATGTGAGAGGATAGGGAGGTTACAGTCATCTGGGATAACTAATACCACATGTGTAGGAGAATGGGGGGGGTACCTGCACCTAAACTGTCTGCAACAATGTTGCCAATATATGTGCATTTGGTGAATGTGAAGCATCTTAACACTGCTGACCACAGATGCCTTGCCGTCATGTGAATCTGCCCTGTGCTGCAGTAGCCTCCTACTATTGTTATACAATATGCCTGTATCTGTAGTCCACTGGACAGGATTAATAAGTGGTGTGCAGTTGTTCTGGGTTAGATATGTGTGTGCACAGTACATGCAGTATGTGGGATGTCTGTGGTAAGCATATGCAAAGGTGCTGGCGGTGTGTGTTGTGGCTTCCACTGGCCTAATGGGCTGCATGGATAGCATCACTGTCATAACTAGTGAATAACTGTGTAATTACATGCATACATAGCAAGGTAGTGTACTGTGCTTGTGGTGTTGTTCGGATATGTATATCCAGGCTGAGTAATGTGTGTCCACATCACAGGGTTGGATGGCAACACACATCCAGTATGTAGGGATGAACACCCAGAATGTGTCAGACGTGACGCCTGTGCAGAAATATCCGGCTATTACCTGTGCATCCCCCACAACACACACACATGCAACATATGGCAGAAGTACTATAGCAGTACACACATGTTCATAGGTTCATACTAGGCGATTTGCCCTAGGGCATTGGTAAGCCTAGTAGAATGTGTTTGTCTTTCGCCACCCAATTACAAGTTATGCTGCTATGCCCTTGTCCGAAGTTAGTATACTGTGCCTCTGTCTAACAGTGACATAGAAGTGATACCTGGGGTACAACTATGATCTCCATCCACTCATCCAGATTCCTATGGAAGAGAGTCAATGAGGGACTCTGCCTAACCTGTAGTGTGAGCTCATTACAGAGTGAAGGGAGCCTCTCGGTTAGGAATATGCCCCTCCAGCATGTCCATGTATGTCAGTGCTGAGTTCCAGCTCTCCTGAGCATGTGGCTGTATGGGACTCTGATTGCCTGAGGTGCAGCATGTTCATTACTGCTGGGTAGGACATGGCTGTATATGGCACGCACAAATTGCCTCTGAACAGGCAGTATGCCACTGAGTCCAGCTGGATTTACTTTACCTGGGCAGCATATGACATCTGTGTGAGCCATTGCATCCCCTTGATGAGGTACTGTTGTCCTGTACCAGTTGCTGTAGGTGTCTGGGTAGGTACATCCCAAAAGGTGCATTGTACGCAATTATAGGCCTGATGATGGATGAGTAACGAGGCACAATGACCTCCCCTGCCATACATGTGAATCCCTCATGATTAGCTGGGCTATATAACATGTCTTTCAATCCACGTTGGCCATGTGGTAGACAAATCACAGACCGCTACCATGTTTCTTCCCCAGGTCCCCAACTACGTCTTCTGTACTCAATGGCCTAACACCTATGTTTTACATTGCCACCAATGTGGAGGCGTGGGAATCTGCATTGAATACTGATACTGCCCCTCCCTTGTTCAAGTGTCAGGGCCGACAAGAATGGTAACAGCTATAACTTGGTAGTACTGGTGTGCTCCTGTGAAACCTGAAACAGGTTCATGTTACTGCACAGATATCGATGTCCAGAATGCTAAGTAGGGTTTTGAGTGCGTGCATCCTGAGGTCCAGACTTCCGGTGTTGAGTAGCATCACTCTTACTTCCCCATCCTTTGTGATACAAATGGATGTGGGTTTGCCTTATGAGCCTTGCCCAATACAGGCACTATGGGTGTAGCAAGAGGCTCCGCCAAATTCCAATAGGACAGGGGTGACAGGTGCAAGCTGGCCCTAGCAAAGCATACCACCCCAAGATGGCAGGCATTGGCACACCTGTGAATGACACCAGTATGTCAGTCAATTGATGGAAGGGATCATCGTGCCTTGATATTGTGGCATTGTTCTTGGTGAGGGTAGGGTGCTACTCAAGGTCAGGGTCAAACTGTCTTGGGCTACGTGCTCAGAGAGCTCTGTACTGTCTCATGTCATGTAGTCTAGGGAGGTATGTGTCAGGTCATTCACACCAGCATGGACATTGACTGAGTCATACCTGTACTTTCCTTGGGGTTACCTGAGTGTTTGTGTTATGTGGCAGGTCATAGTGCCCGACAGGCCGCACACCGTTACCCTCACCTCGCTAAGCCTGGTGAATGTGATGTTAGTGTGCCTGATGATAGAGGCATCTAGTACAGGTGTATGAGGTGTGTTGTGTACTGTTAATGGCTGTGAGTGTTCAGCACATTGGCTTTGTGTGATATGTGTTGCACGTGTACGTTTCCGTGGTAGTGGTTGCCTGAGTGTCTACTTAGGAGGTCTCTGCTGCGTAGGCAGACCTGTAGTTTGAGCCTACAAGTATGTTCATGTGTGATCATGTGTTAGTTCTGCTGTTGTGGTAGGTCTATGTGAGACTGGAAGTGTAGTGAGTGTGGTTTCCCTCGCCATCTGACTGGTTATGGCGGTATTGAGTAGACAGAGCCTAGCCTCCAGTTTGGTATATGGTTGCATCACTCACATGAGTTTGAATTTGTTGTTAGGAGAAGGGGGCTGTCTGTGTACATGCAGCTGTTCTAACATTGTCTCTGGAGTACCACACTCACCAGCTGGACTGGGGAGGGAACTGACAACTGACCTCTGGACATGCTAGAATACTATTGTAAATTCCATAATAATTGAAAACAAGGTCCAGTGGGGAGTGAGGGTGTACTGATATTACCTACAACTGCTGACTGATATAAAAGCGTCAGTGAGCAAGTGCCAGGTAACCTAAGTGCAATGTGTCACAATTAAGTAAATGCAACAATGACAAGCAGTCACTTGCTGTCATGTGTAACATGGAAGTACGTACAGTAAGCAATGCAGATATCAGTAGTGAGTCACAGACGTGTTGAGAAGCTGTGTATTATGTGGAAGTAGCATACCAGTGAAATAACAAGCTAACAAATAACAAGCATATAAACAAAGGTAGATCCAGGAGGCCTGGATGTAGTGTTTGCTACAGCAAACAAGGTGTAGCAATGTCAGTCAGTTACAGCTCAGATATGCAGGCACTATAAACCTGAAACCAGATGTCCCCAGCTATGAATGGCAGAGTACAGCCTATTGTCACACACGAGTGCAGACCACAAACCTTGTTAATGTTAAATAACTGGCCTGAAGGCCAACTGCCTATACCAGAACTAATACACTTGTACACTGGGCCCTCAATCAGCAGTTCCCAACTTCAATGGATGAAAGATATGTGTCCTGCCACCACAGCGCTTGCCACAAACCTCCCTAATGTAAAACAACTGGCCTGAAGGCCAAGTGCTTAGTCAAAATGACTTAGAATGATAGCTACACTGTAATCAAGTTACAACCAAGCAGTAATAAGTACAATTTAATACTCCCTGTATAGAATGTGTACCATGTATTGCTGAGATACTATGCTGATAACCTGTTTGTGTACCTTTCCAGATCGACATGGCTCCAAAAAGGAACCCAGCATATTCTGCTGCAGAAGATGACGTGATTCACCAGAGCCTGGTGCATGACTATGCCATCCTGTTCTCACGCACCACCCAGAATCAGCAGGAGAGGTCTGCACTGTGGCAAAACCTACTTAGCAGGATAAATGATGTTGGCATGCATAATAGGACATATGAGCAGGTGAGACATCACTGCAGTGATTTGATTAGAAATGTCCACCAGCGTGCTGCAGATATCCGCAGGCAACAGGTTGCCACAGGTGGGGGGCTGGCCACACACCCCCCCCTCACCAGACAGGAGGGGCTACTGCTAAGTGTTGTGGATCCAGCCCCAGAACAACAACAGCAGTCATGCATCATGATGGAGGTTGGATCCACACAGCAGCAAGACACCGAGCGTGCAGGTAAGATGCCATATTTATTATTTGTTGACCAAGATAGTCTAGCTGGATATATGTCCACTTTCAGTAGAGGCCTGGGGAGAAAAGCTCCACACATAACATAATAAAGGCAGACAGACAAGTTGTTAATACAGACAGCCAACAGAATAGAAATATACACCAGCCTGTTAATTAAATCAACATACATTTAATGACCTCAAACAGTTTAGAGTCATACACAATGTACTGTCGGTTTCAAAGCAATTCTACCTAAAGCATAATGGTTATGCAATAAGGCAAGAGCCATATAGATAATGCTTAGGACTCAGAAGGTTAGAGAAGTAGAAGGAGTATGAAAGATAAAATAATAGGGAAGAGGCAGGGGTCAAGAAGGGAAGTGAGGAAAAGAAGGAAGACAGTCAAGAGGAGGTGGGAGGGATGGGAGAAGTAGGTCAGAGCATAGAAGGACATCAAGGTGAAAGAAACAGGGTAGAAGCTAGTTTCTATGCACAATGAGGGGGTTAAAGGTAAAGAGAGGGTGGGGAGAGGGACATTAGCCTGGAGTCCAACAAGAACAAAGCCAGTGGTTCTGGAAGTACAGTTTGAGTTGTCGTCTGAAGAGAGGTAAGGGTGAGATTAGAGTTAACTCCTGGTATGTACATATGACTGTTCTGTACACTGTTACTTCATGCACGCATAAGGTTTGCATGTGGTATGTATATGTCATCATGATATGTAATTGTGCATGTGTGATACAGACATTATGAACAGCTGATGTGTATAAGGGAACTAGTGTACTACTGTACTGTATCATGTGCAAAACAGATGGCACACTTGTGCCCACTGACATTACTCTCTTCACACTTCCAGGTCCCTCCCATCTAGCAACATGGCAGGCCATACATGCTGGTGAGTGTTTTTAACATTACCTGAAAAACAATTTATAATACTAGTAAGAGTAGTGTAACGCTGTAGTAGACATGCTGGTGAGTGTGTTAATAATAACTGTAATACCAGTTGTACTAAATTAAGAGTAGTGTAACACGGTACTGATGTGTGTGTTTACTGTGGGGTGTGCATGTGTGCGAGTGTGCCTGTGCCCATGTGTGCATGTGTGTTAGTGTCCATGAGTGCATGTGTCCATTTCTGAATGTGTGCATTAGTATTGAAGTGCATCTCTGTCAAATATGTGTTGGGACTGTAATCTGTGTTCCCTGTTTTCCTCCCGTAGGTTCTGGTGCTGCTCTGGTGACCTGCAGCAGGGAACCTGAATCTTGTGCCCCAGGTACTGATGATGATGAAATGTCTGTAATGGTGCAGGAAGGTGTGTCTGGGTCCACCATTGGTCAGCCAATTGACAGTACACAGCTGTCAACCCCGTCAATGCGCACAGTCATCCTGCCGTTACATCCTTTGTCCCCATTGTCCCTAGGTGATGGACAGTCTGCAGTGGGCATAGATCAGGGTAATGTGGTACCTGTGGTACATGCATCCCCACAAGGCAGCCATGAGCAGGGTCCTCCAATGGTACCACACAGACAGTCGCCCATGGGTTCTCATGGGGCATCCGTGGCCGTACTGCCTCTGGCTGACGTGCCCAAGGAGGTATGTCAACCTCCACTATGTTCAGAACTGTCATGCAGGCACAGGCACGTATGGAAAGGTACACCAGACAGGGTCTGAGGGAGCTGAGAGCATGTTGCACAGCCATGACAGACGGCATGCGTGACGTTGCGAATGCTATCCGTAACCTCACAGATGTCATTGACAGACGTTGTGGGGGCATAGAACAGCTGCTCCACAACCAGATGTCCATGGGCCAGGGCGATGGTGTGCGTTTGCGATGTCGACGTGGCCGTATGCCAGCAACAGCACCAGCTGGCAGTGGCCACGGACGACAACAGACCCACTCACGCACCTCAAGTGCCAGCACCAACCCCAGCAATGCTGGGTCTGTGCTGTCATCAGGACGCCCCAGGAGACCACGTGCACGTGGCTCTGGACAGTCCCAACAGGGAACTGTGTCCAGTCAGCACACCCCTGCTTCTGATGACAGTACCCAGTCTGGGTTAGTACTGGATACGGCCCGTAGCACCCCTGCCAGGCACAGGTACCGTGTCCGTGCCCACAGACACTGATCTGGATGACCTGACAGGTGCAGTCTGTGGCTGTCCACAAAACCCTGTACATGGCAGCCATTATGTGTGACTGTGTGCGTGCTTACAGACATGCAGAAACCTAACACCTAGGGCAAACACATACACACACACACTGCACCAACACTGGTCCACCCTGTACTGCTGCCCCTCACAAACACACATACACACACATGTCAATTGGTGTCACCAGTGGCTGGCTTGGGCATACCTAACCCACACCCTGTGCATATGATGACACTGTGCCACCTCCTGCATACTACAACATTGGTGCAGGAAAAGGTATACACGTTGCTGATGCACAGGGTGACTACATAGATGTGTATAAGTAGTAACATGTTTGTAACTGTTCAGTGTTCCAGTATGATTGTGTGTATATCCCAGCAGTCCTGCTGCAGTAACTGTATGAATGTCCTCAATTGTTATCTGCACCCATACTACTTACCAAAGTGTACCAGCTGCACACCATCACATGCTAACATTGACCATGGGAATGTGCATCATGTGCTGTTATGTAGATTCAGCTATATGTATCTGTTCTGTCACACATGCATTTATACACACCCTGCTACCCACACACATGCACACGCTTACCTGCCATTCCCATAATTTATTACCCTACATGAGTAGCTGTCGATACATGACAGGTACACATTTGAGAAGTGCACTATGTTGTTTACTACTCACTTCCTCTTCTCTACCTGTACTCACAGGGTGCAGGCAACCTCATCAGTTCAAAGATGTAATGTGCATCAGGTACTGTGGTGCCCTGATTGCCACATCAAACATGTTTCCCATACGGAAATGCACACACAGACACTTCCCACATCCACACACTTGCCACATACAGGCTTCAAAACACTATCTAGGTATATTCTGGTACATGTGCGTGTTACAGTAGCATGTAACACTATACTGAGTACTGGCAGTTGTCTGTTGTCATGTTGTTTGTATAGAATAAAAGAATTGTTTGATTATCCTACTTTGTTTTGTGGACATTACTTGAAAAAGTGTTACCTTACATGTGTTATTGGTACCATCACCTTCTCTTTTGTAGTTTTGTTTGTATAGGGTGCTGTAAACATCACTGCTTGTTAAGGGTAATGAGCACCCTGCAGTGCATAGCCCCATGTGGCAAAAGCCACATCCCACCCCCATCACTGTGCACACACACTAACCCCACCCACAGTAAAACACATACTTTCCATTTGCAAGATTCAAACCCATACCTAACTGTGTTATGTCAGTAGAAACAGACACATTAGCAGAGTGTGCTATATGCAGTAGTTGTGGAAATCCTTTCTAATGCTGTACTTAGAGGGTGCTGACATCATCTGTGTGTAGGATGAGGGATGTGCACCCTGTAGTGTGTTCTCCCAGTTGGCAAAAGGCACTTATCCCAGCATAGTGCACACACATAAACCCCACTCATACTAACACACATACATTCCCTTTGCAGGATTCAAACCCCTACCCAACTATGTTATGACACGGGAGAAAGATGCATTAGCAGAGCGAGCTATGCAAATTACTGAAGGACTTTAATACAGGTAATATAGTTATAGAGTCCTGACATCATCAGTGTTTCAAAAGGGGGATCTGCATCCTGTACTGTACTGTCACAGCTGCTAATAGGGGCATTTCCCACACACACATCGATGTGTTCGGGGTTTGCATATGTGGTGGATCCAGTACTCCAGTGTGATTTGTATATGGTTTGATTGCAACAATGAGGGCTATACTCCCAGTGGTGAGCATTTGGTACTCATGTTTGTGATGATCAGGTCTAGTATATCTGCCCCTCTTGTGGGAAGGTTGGTTACCTGTTCCATAGCTGAAGAATGTCTGATCTATGTGAACCCTAGAGCTTGGGTATTGTGGCTTGTGTAATGTTCGCAGTCTATGTTTGGGTATCTGATGTCACCCAGTATGATGGTGTTTGCAGAGAAATCTATACTCTCCTGTGTCAGCATGAAGGCTGTGTGGGAGTCCTGAGTTTGAGAGGGTGCTCTAAGAGCTCCTCTGTGTCTCTTTCCATGTGGTCCAGGGAGGTACGTCTCAGGTTGTTTGCACCAGCATGGACAATGACTGCCTCATAGTTGTACCTGCTGTGGAGTGACCTGTGTGCCTGTGTTATGTGGCACATTCTATCACCCGACAGGTAGCTAAATGTGACCCTGTCTGGGGGGGCGGCACGTCTGTCAACAGCTCATGTCAAGCAAGTTCACACCCCTCATAAATGATGTGGAAACCTTCAAAGGCCCCAGGCCTGTTGGAAATATGGACCAGACTGCAGATACCTTTATAAAGGCATTCTATGGACACATTCAGGAATGCATGGATCATGACACCACATATGAAAGCATGACCCAATTCTCCAAAGGCAGATGTCCTGGGTGCCGGACACCAGCCATAAACACACTATACAATAGAAGGATGACGCCACCACGTTATAACAACCTCCCAAAATGTGAAGGCACCACAGATGGTTATTGGAAGACAACTACAGGCACCCATACAATTGTCTAAGGCCATCTTTGAGAGAAGATTCCACAAGCCACTGAGGATAATCACAAGGCTGTCTGTAGTTATGTTAGGAACCTGGGTGGTACTACCCAGATATGCTCAGAGTTAATCCAAGATGTCACACAAATACAAAACACACAGACATTGCCATCATCCTAGTGGACAGGTTCACTGCTGCCTTCTCCCCCCCCCACCACACCGAAGGGGCAAATATGTCTTGCGGCAGAGTGCCGCCCCCCCTGACATCACAGATGCTCAGGTAAGAGATGCCCTTCCCAAAGCAATAAACACTGCATCAATGGGACCAGACAGTGTCCCAGGCTGTGTCCTACATGCACCACAAGAAGAGCTACACCCAGACATAACACCACTGTTCAATCCCGGACTTACTACATGATATGTGGCCAGAGAGTGGCGTACAGCAACAGTGGTCCCTCTACATTCAGGTGGTGCCTTCACGGATCCTGGACACTATTCGCCCCATATGTCTGACTAGCTTTGTCTGCAAAGCTATGGCAAGGATCAACATGAACCTCACATATCTAGATATTGTGTACCTACAGACGTCACCATACACAGTTTGGCTTTGTTAATGGCAGATCCTGCCTCTCAAACCTGTTTGATTTCTTTGTAACAGTCACCAAGGCCACTGTTAAGGGGAAGTAGGTCTACACAGTCTACCTGGACCTTGCATAAGCCTTTGATACAATACCCCACTTGTGCATTATAGGGAAGCTCACCAGTGTACATATTAACCCCTATGTCACTATGGTAATTGCACACTGGCTCAAGGGCAGAACACACATGGCTAGACTTGCTGGAGCCATGTCAGCCTCCAACCTGGTACAAGTGGTGTCCCACAAGGCTCAGCCCTGGGAGCTGTCATGTTCATCATATATTTACCATAGGTACAGGCCAACATGGAAGTACTGTGGCTGAGCAAGTCGCAGGGGACTGCAAACCCTACTTGGTGGCATACTGCCTCTTCATAGGCAATCTGTACCTGACATATAAAGCCATGTCAAACCCTCACTTAATGGCCATGCTGCACCTCAGAATATCCAGATCCCATCAGCATACATGCTGGAACAACTTGAACCTCAGGAGTGATATGCATAGGACATGCTGGAGGGCACATTCACAACTCTGGAGGCTCCCTTCATTCTTGAATATTATCCCAATAGAGGTTAGGCAGACTGACTCAGTGACTGTCTTCAAGAGTGATATTAATGACTGGATGTGACTTCGTAGGGTTACCCTGGGTATCACTTATGTGTCACTGTGAGACAGAGGCACAGTATACTAACCTTGGAAAAGGGCATAGCAAGACAGATTTACAATGCATGTTGAAAGCCACACACATTATGCATAGGGGGATACATGCCCTGGGCAGACATCCCTGTATGAACCTATGGACCTATGTATCTTGTTCACCATTGGCCCTATGTGCTGTTAATCACCAATGCAATCTCAATACTATGGTAGCATGTGCAATGGTCAGTTGTCAGTCACCTCTATGGTACAGTTGTGGGATATGTGTGTCATGTAGTACTGTCACAGCTGCCACATGTACACAGTCAACCCTATCCCCTGCCCATGGATGTACAACACATGTATGAGATGGAAACACATGGCCGAACTGTGGACTAAGCACTCTGAACCCAGTACTGGCATAACCTGTCTGGTGGCATCAAATACTACAGTGACAGCAATACCAATCTGATGTGGACCTACACGGACAGCAATACAAGCATGAAAACACACCAGGTCAGTTGTGGAGCCTAAGGATAGCATCCTGCATGACTGGAAGACATCTCTGCAGCTGGCACACAGGCATACATTAGGCCTGCACACAGCACTCATAACACATAGCACACAAATCCTGTGTGTCAAACAAGCACAGTCTGTACAGCTATACAACACTACTGCCACAGTTGTGTTAGGTACCCTTATTGTCCAGTACAGTGAGAACATGCTCACCAGGCTGGACAATGTGTAGGTCACAGTGATATGCTCATGGAGCACTGTGGTCCACCACATAACACAAACATACAGGTCAGTCAGATGCATGGACACATATGACTCAGTCATTGTCCAAGCCACCACAGCTGATGTGGGGATGTCCCTCACTGGGATACATGATAGGGAACATGGAAGGGATCACTGAGCAAGTGACACAGGCTGGTAGACCCCTGACCTTGGTTGGCATCAGACCCTCACCAGGGATTCTGACATATTACTGAATGCTAATGAATTAGTGTAGTTACGACACCCTGGCTGAACGGTTCTTAGCATGCTGTCACTGCATTGCTGTGGAGTAATGTCTTACCACTCCCACAACAGGTGAAAACATGCAGCACCTGTACATCAGCAACATGTAGACTATATGCCCCAGACCAGGTGTGTATCCCTCACTACTAGGCTGACAGCATCTACATCTCACACTGTATATACACATCCCACATGCAGCACCTGCACAGAAGACCACAGTCATAATGTTACCCTGTGCAAATACCATGTATTCACATGTGTCAGGCATCACACATGGTAACTATTGAAGGTCACAGGTACATATGTGTATTTGGCACACACATACATCATGTGTGCATTGCCATAACTGGTTTCATCAATGTCATGCATTATTGTGAGGGACAACCCGCACACATGGGCATTCTGTGTGGGCAAAACACACGTGGCATGTCTGTACTCAAAAGCCATACATAATTGTGATATCGTTTAGAAAGGGGTATGTGCATCCTGTAGTGTGTTTTCCCAGTTGCCAAAAGGGGGATTTCAGTCATACATACTTACCCCCCCCCTGCACACACACTTGCTACTTGCTGGATCCAAACCCCTACCTAACTATGTTATGACACTAGAGACGGATGCATTAGCACGGCGCGCTATTCGCATTACTGGCAGATTTCCTTTCCCCTGATATACTTATAGGGTGCTGACATCATCAGAGTTTAGAAAGTGGAATGAGCATCCTGTGGTGTGTTTTCCCAGTTGCCAAAAGGGATGTCTTTTTCATACACACACACACTTACACCCCTTCACACACACTTGCCACTTGCTGGATTCAAACCCCTACCTAACTATGTTATGACACTAGAGACGGACACATTAGCACAGCGCGCTATTCGCATTACTGGGAGATTTCCTTTCCCCTGATATACTTATAGGGTGCTGACATCATCAGAGTTTAGAAAGTGGAATGAGCATCCTGTGGTGTGTTTTCCCAGTTGCCAAAAGGGATGTCCTTTTCATACACACACACTTGCCACTTGCTGGATTCAAACCCCTACCTAACTATGTTATGACACTAGAGACGGACACATGAGCACAGCGCGCTATTCGCATTACTGGGAGATTTCCTTTCCCCTGATAAACTTATAGGGTGCTGACATCATCAGAGTTTAGAAAGTGGAATGAGCATCCTGTGGTGTGTTTTCCCAGTTGCCAAAAGGGATGTCCTTTTCATACATACTTACACTCCTTCACACACACTTGCCACTTGCTGGATTCAAACCCCTACCTAACTATGTTATGACACTAGAGACGGACGCATTAGCACAGCGCGCTATTCGCATTACTGGGAGATTTTCTTTCCCCTGATATACTTATAGGGTGCTGACATCATCAGAGTTTAGAAAGTGGAATGAGCATCCTGTGGTGTGTTTTCCCAGTTGCCAAAAGGGATGTCCTTTTCATACACACTTACCCCCCTTCACACACACTTGCTGGATTCAAACTCCTACCTAACTATGTTATGACACTAGAGACGGACGCATTAGCACAGCGCGCTATTCGCATTACTGGGAGATTTCCTTTCTCCTGATATACTTATAGGGTGCTGACATCATCAGAGTTTAGAAAGTGGAATGTGCATCCTGTGGTGTGTTTTCCCAGTTGCCAAAAGGTATGTTCCTTTCATACACACTTATCCCCCTTCACACACTTGCCACTTGCTGGATTCAAACCCCTACCTAACTATGTTATGACACTTGAGACGGACGCATTAGCAGAACGCGCTATTCGGATTACCGAGAGATTCCTTTTCTCCTGATATACTTATAGGGTGCTTACATGATCAGTGTCTAGAAAGGGGAATGAGCATCCTCTGGTGTGTTTTCACAGTTGCTAGGAGTAACATTTGGACCAAGTGTGTGAGCATGCCCAGTTCAGCCTTCCCATGGCATGTTGTGTGAAAGATGTCTCATTTATCTAAGTGTGTCAGCATGCCCAGTGTGGGCTTTCCATATGTTGAACTCTGCAGCCCATCACATTTGTGGATGAGTGTGACCTTCAACAAATACCTCCAGTTTATGGTTGTGTGTTCTGTGCCATGTTGTGTAGTTACTGTCCAAATGCTTTTTGTGTGAACACAACAGGGAGTATACTGTGCCTGCAGGTTTTGCATGGGATTCTTTGCACACAATTGTCAACATCCGTTCATACTGACCTAACACTGTAGAACTGTATAGTGTAGTGGTTCAGTACTTTGACTGTGGTGGTCAGTATCCTGGGCTTTAGTCCTATCACTGCTTTACATTTCCATAGTGTGCACAACAGCCTGGTTAGGGTCCAGTTGTGCACATCTGCACAAAGGCGGTGCCTCTACAGACCATGGTAATTACTGCCCCATAAGCTTAACAAGTCTAGTCTGCAAAGCTATGGAGAGGATCATAATTGAGCTCATAAACAAAGATATAGGGGACATGCAGACATTGTACCCATCCCATTTTGGCTTGGTCAAGGGCAGATCATGCCTTTTGTACTGGGTTGACATCTTCAAAACGGTCACTTAGGCCATTGTTGGGGAAAGGCAGTCCATACAGCCTACCTTGGCCTTGCAAACACTTTCAACACAATACCCCACTCAGGTATTGTGGAAAACCCTAACAACTGAAATGTAAACCCATATGTCACAAGATGGACTGCAAACTGGCTTAAGGACGGGGCCCACAGGGTTAGAGTTGCTGGCACTATGTTAGACTCCAGGCTGGTCACAGGTGGTGTCACACAAGGCTCAGTCCTTGGCCCCCTATTGTTTGTCATGTACTTCCCAGAAGTACAGGCCAACATGGGAGGACTTTGGCTGACAATGTTTGCAGATGACTGCACACTGGGCGCCATAGTGGACAGTGCATCAGACACGGATATCCTTCAGAAGGGACTCACGGTAACTGATAGCTGGTGCCAGAGCCATGGCCTGAAGTCAAAGTGCACAACATGTGTAGACATAGCCTTCAGGAAAGGCAAGGTAACCACAAGCTACCATATAGGTGGCAATCCTCTAAGCACAGAGGAGGTTATCATGGACCTGGGGACCCAGGTTGACAGTCGCCGTTCTTCTGACACTCACGTTGCTAAAGTGGCTAGACAGACCTTCTACATTGCCCACCTGATCAGGATGGGATTCACATCCAGATCTAGTGGGTCATTGTTCCCCTGTACTCTATTCTAGATGTATCTCACCCAGCATCTGCAGCAATTGGAGACACCCTGAATGTCCCCCACCTAAAGGATCAAGGAACCCCAACAGCTGTCATATGCTGCCAGATTGAAGACACTCCCACTCTATTCACTCACATACCGTCTGCTTAGAGGTGACATGTGCCTGACATGCAAGGCCATGTCCAAACAGAGATTAATAGACATGCTCCACCTCAGAATCGGCAGATCCACCTTAACCACTAGTGCAAGTGACTTACACCTTAGCCGGGATGTACGTTGGACATGTTTGAGGGATGGAGTTATCACCCGGAGACTCCTTATGCTGTGGAATACAATCCCGGTCCATGTGAGGCAGAGCACCTTGCTGGCTGTGTTCAAGAGGTATCTTGACCTGTGGATGGAAGGTCATACGTTTAACCCGGGGATTGTCACTGTGTCACTGCTGGAGAGAGGCATGACAAAATAATGGGCACAGTACTGTTTCCGTATAAGGGGTGGTGTACACCAACAAACTCTGTGCTAGGCTTATACCTGCCTTAGGGAAGATAGCCTAGTATAAACCTATGTACTTATGAACCTATCTGACCATGTTGCATTATGTTCAGATGTGAACTACTTACAACAGCCTCATCCAACATCAGTAGTGTATTCCACAACATGGGTGTACATTGGCAAACACTACCGGTGTGCCCTAGGCCATTTCTAATGCTAGTCGGAGAGTGTGTTTGTCCGTCAACACATTGTAAGTGTAGTTTGCCATGACATATGTCTTGTTTAGTATACTGTGCCTCTGTCTACCTGTGACATAACATTGATATCCAGGGTAAACCTCCCATCTCCCATCCACTCATTAGGATTCCTGTTGAGGGGAATCAACAAGTGTCTCTACATACAACCTGTACTGGTAGTGTACTCATGCGTGGGGGTGGCTTCTGTGTTATGGATAATGCAGTACAGCCTGTCCTATGTATGTCCGTGCTGGGGTTCAGGTCCCTCATGTGCATAGCTCCCTGCCATTCAGATTGTATAAGGTGCAGCATGTGCATTAATTCCAGCTTGGACATGGCTTTCTACATCAGGCACAGCTTGCATCTGGGTGGACAGCATGGCAGTGTGTGGAGCTGCACTCTGTTTAATCAGGCGACACATTACATGTGTTCCAGCTCTTTCATACTCCTGGTGAGGTACTGTTGTGGACTTTACAGGTGCTGGATGTGTCTGAATGAGGTAAACCCCACAGGGGCTGTTGTGGTCATTTCTAATGCAGATGAAAGATAACTGCAGAACCACGATGACCTCCCCTTAGCTACATGTCAGAAAGCATGGACCATGCAATCACAAATAAAAACAGGACCCTCTCCACAAAGGGGAAGTGGCCTGTCTGGTGGACCCCAACCATAAACAAACTGTATGACAGATGAGGGTTACTAATGCAAGACAGAGCTACATCTCCAAAAGGGAAGACAGCTGTGATCAGCACTAGTAGAAAGCTACATTATCTCATAAAGACATGCAAGGTCAACTTGGGGACATAAATCACCAAAGACAATGAAGGTAACCACACTGCTTTCTTCAGTTATGTCAGACACCTGGTTGGGAACCCTCAGATATGCTCAGAGTTGGTACACAACAACATATATTCCAGTGACCTGACAGATATTGGCAACATTCCGGTGGACAGCTTCAGTGTGATTTACCCCCTCCCTCACCCCCAAAAGAAGATAGTTATCACTGCTGTATGTAACCTCACTGTCATCTTGGATGTCCATGTGAGAGCCGCACGCAGCAAAGACAAGTACACAGCATCAATGGGACCTGCTGGTATCCCCGGTTGCATGCTATGTGAACTCCAGAAGGAGCTGGACCCGTATATACAACTGCTATTTAACCTTAGTCTTGCTACAGGATATGTACCTGAACACTGGCATACAGCAACAGTGGTCCCACTCCACAAAGGAGATGCCTACACAGACCATGGCAACTACCACCACACAAGCTTAACCAGCCTTGTCTGCAAAGCTATGGGAAGAATCATTATGGAGCTCTTACACAGACACATTGCTGACCTACGGACCCTTGTTCCCACCCAGTTCAGCTTTGTACAGGGCAGATCCTGCCTTTTGCACCTAGTTGACTACTATGAAACTGTCAGTAGGGCCATCGATGAGGGCTACACAGTCCACACAGCCTACCTGCACTTGGCTAAGGCCTGTGGCACAATACCCCACTCAGGCATCATAGCCAAGCTCAACAGCTGACATATAACAGCATATGTCACAGGATAGGTTGCAAAATGGCTAAGAAACAGAACCCATAAAGTCAACATTGCAGGTGCCTTGTCAGATTCGAAGCCAGTCACAGGTGGTGTCCCACAAGGATGTGTCCTGGGACCCCTCTTAATTGGTATTTACCTTTCAGATGTGAAAGCAAACATAGGGGGGTTGTGGCTGACAAAGTTTGCAGATGACTGCAACCTAGGCACCATAGTGCATACATCAGCCAGCACACACATCCTACAGAATGCCGTCACAAAGGCGGATAGCTGGTGCCAGACGCATGGCCTGAAACTGAATGCAACTGATGTGTATTCATCCCTTTGGGAGGAACAAAGTACCCACAGATCAATACATAGACAGCAACCCACTGAGCACAGAAAACAAATCAGACACCTGGGGACACATGTAGATAGTGACATCTCTTTTGACACCCCTGTTACCAAAGTGGTTAGGAAGACTTTATATCTTGCCCACCTTATCATGGAGGGTTTTCCATCAAGATCATAGGAGGTCATTGTTCCACTATCCTTCTCCCTTATCAGGCCCATGATTGAATACAAAGCCCCATATGGTATGTACCTCACCCAGCACTTGCAACAGCTGGAGAGACCCCAAAAGTACCTACCATGAAGATCAGGGTTCTTCAACACATGTCATATGCTTCCAGAATAGAGGAAATCCAGCTTTATTCAGTGTCATACCGCATACTTACAGGTGACCTATGCCTGACATACAGGACCATGTCCAATCAGGATTTGGTGGGCATGCTCCACTGCAAGCAATCCAAATCCACCAGAGCCATGAAAGCTGAGGATTTGAACCTCAGCACATACATGTGTAGGACATGCTGGAGGGACAGAGTCATAACTCAGAGGCATCTCACACTCTAGCAGAGTATCCCAGTTCATGTTTTACAGAGTCCCTCACTGACTCTCTTCAGGAGACATCTGGACAACTGCATATGAGACAGAGGCACAGACTAGACAGAGGCACAGTCATGTTATTCAATTACGTAAGGGGGTCATAATGTGTCACTACTAAGTCAGAGGCACAATATTCGGAATCTATTCTGTACACTTATTACCACTATAAGGGGTGGCAATAGCCACATCACTATGGCTAGGCTTACACATGCACTAGGGCAGATAGCCTAGTAGTAAACTATGACACTATGAAACACTGGTGTATGTGTAGGTATTGTCAGTCAAGCACTATGATGTGGTTTGGGGGGCATGATATCTACCTGTATTCCAACATTGTTTTGTCTATTCCTTCTAGCATGTCTAGGGATCAGTTGCTAGTGTCCTCTCCTGCTCAGCTGGTGAACCTGGAAATATTGAGGCAATGTTACACTTGCCTCATGTACACTGACAACCCTATCCTTCTCCCATAAAACAGATGCAACTATATAGCCAAAGTGGAGGCTGAGCTCTCTCAACATAGGACTAGCAAGACCAGGGAGAAGGTGAAGGTAACCACACACATCACAAATCCAGTCTCACATGGCACTATCACAACATATGATCATACACATAGACACACAGAGACATACTCGGAGGCTCTCATCAGAATTCTACCAAAACGGCAGTTACTACCACAGCAGACACTCACACAACTGCCTCCACAGGGCACAGCACATGCAACACATTGACCACAGAGTCGGTGTGCCAAACAGTCACAGCCCTTAAGGCCGAACACACTGCCAGACACACTTGTCATAGGTGACTCCATAGTCAGACACACTGACGTCCCGCTCACCAGATCGAATACGGAGGAGGTCACAGTAAGCTGCCTATCGGGCACTGGAATCCACCACATAATGCAAGCACTCAGGTCACTCAACTGCAAGTACAAGTCTGACCCAGTCATTATCCATGCTGGTGTGAATGACCTGAGATGTACCTCCCTGGACTACATGGAAAGAGACATAGAGGATCACTCTGATTATGTAGGCCAGGCAGGTATGACCCTGACCTTGAGCAGTATCCTACCTTCACCAAGTATGATGCCACATAAACAGAGACAAGATGATCAGCTGTAATAATTTGCTTAAACTATGGTGTCATTCAAAGGGGGTCCAATGTCTGTCTGCCTGGGATGACATGCTGGACAGGCCATGCTGATTTGCAAGGGACGGCTTGCACCTGTCACCCCTGGGCTTCCGGATTTCGGCTGATGCTCTTGCCACCCCAATTGTGCCTTTTTTATGCAAGATTCAGATTTTACACCTACCACCCTAGAACACAGTAAAGGAAGGACGCTAAGGGTAATGCTGCTCAATGCCAGAGGTCTCAACCTCAAGCTGCACACACTCTATGCCCTTCTCAGTATGTAGCATATTGATGTCTGTGCTGTGCCTGAAACCTGGTTCACAGCTTCTGACAGCACCCCGGCACTATCGGGTGTTACCTCATATCATGCGTTCCGACACCAGAATCCGGACAACACCAAGAAAGGAGGGTGGGTGTCCATATTCATCAAGGACACCCTCACCTCATGGTTGGTGGCAACACACGATGCATCGGAGACCATCCAGGTGCCAGTGACCGTAGGCAAGACTGCTCTGCAGTTTGTAGCATGTTACATGCCACCCTCTCAAACTCAGGTACCTCACACAGCTGTCCTGCAAACACTGAAGGGGATAAATGTATCTCCAAACACCATCCTACTGGGTGATTCCAACTATCCACATATAGACTGGGATCACTAATCAAGCCACAACACTCTAACACAAAGGTTCCAAGAGTTCATACACTCAAATGCCATGGAACAACTGGTCCCAATCCCCACAAGTGGAGGCAACATACTAGAACTCATCATCACGAACATGGGGTCACACTGTTCAACACCAGAAGTATACCCATCATTGGTGAGATCAGATCATGGACTAATCTCAGTGGGAGTCCACATCCCACCCACACCCCAGATAGAAAAACAAACAGTGACGACCTTCTCAAATGCCGACTTCACATTTCTAAGGACTGGTGTGGTCTCTTTCAAGGCCCCCAAGCCAGCGGACACCATTACCCAAGCCACTGTATCACTTACACATGCCTTCTACCAGCACCTCCAGGACTGCATGGATCAGGCAATCCCAAACAAAACAAAGACTCTTTGTACCACAGGCAAGCATCCAGTCTGGTGGACCCTAGCCATAAACAAGCTCTACAACACAAGGAAGGAGCTACTACGAGATAGAGCGAAATCCGTAGAAGGGAGGACACCCCTGCTCATTGTGAGTACAACACTGGGTTCCCCCCATACAATCATCCGAGGTGACTTTTGAGAGTAAACCCACTCTGGACTCAAGGGACAATCATGAGGCCTTTTTTACCTATGTTTGAAACCTGGGAGGGAACTCCCAGATATGCTCAGAATTAGTTTCGAATGATGTAAATATCACTCTACCTCCAGACATTGCCAACATACTGGCTG
This sequence comes from Protopterus annectens, assembly GCF_019279795.1. NCBI lineage: Eukaryota > Metazoa > Chordata > Ceratodontiformes > Protopteridae > Protopterus > Protopterus annectens. Next base: position 293,874,064 of record NC_056739.1, on the reverse strand, counting down.
ACAGGTTCAGTGCAGATTCCCACCCCCTCCCCCCAACTGGAGGGGTATCTACACCAGAGGATTGTAGCCCCCCAAACATCTCCAATGCTGGGGTGGGAACTGCTCTATCCAAGGCGGAAAACACTTTATCCATGGGACCAGATGGTGTCCCCAGTTGTGTGCTCCATGAACTCAATGAGTAATTACACCCGCAGTTAGGGCAGCTGTTTAATCTTAGCCTCACCTCAGGATATGTGCCCAAGGAGTGGCATACGGCAATGGTGGACCCACTTCACAAAAAAGGTGCCTCCACCAACCCCGGAAACTACCATCCCATCAGCTTGACAAGCCTGTTCTGCTAAGCTATGGAGAGGATCATAATGGGAATTATAAATGAAGACATAGGGGACTTTCAGACATTGGATCCAATCCAGTTTGGCTTTGTCAGGGGCAGATCATGCCTTTTAAACTTGGTTGACTTTTTCAAGACAGTCACCCAGGCCATTGACGTGGGCAAGGCAGTCCACACACCCTACCTTGACCTGGCAAAGGCTTTCGACACAATACCCCACTCAGGTATCATTGAAAACATCACCAGCTTAATTGTGAACCCATACATCACAGCATGGGTTGCAAACTGGCTAAGTGACGGAACACACAGGGTCAAAGTTGCTGGTGCCATGTCACACTCCAGAGCTGTCACAAGTGGTGTCCCACAGGGCTCAGTCCTGGGCCCACATTTGTTCAGCATCTACTTTTCAGACGTGCAAGCAAACACAGGAGGATTATGGCTGACAAAGTTTGAAGATGACTGCAAACTGGGAAGCATAGTTGGAAACCCATCTGACACAGACATCCTTCAGAAGGGTCTCATAGACACAGATAACTGGTGCCAGAGCCATGGCCTTACGTTAAACGCTAAACAATGCATAGTCATACCCTTCGGGAACAACAGGGTTACCCCTAGTTCCCATCTAGGTGGCAATCCTCTAAGCACAGAAGAGGTTATCAGGGTCCTGGGCACCCAGGTTGACAGTAATATTTTGTTTGACACTCACATTGCCAGAGTAGGCCTGGGGCAGTTCCTGCTATTAGGACAGAGGTGTGACCTGGTAGTGTCAGGGTGCTGCTGTGGGCTTTGACCCTGTTTTCTATTACAGCAATGATATCTACATTCTCTATACTGTGTGCATTTACACTGCACGCATTTATACTTCTGGCATTGGGTAGCATTACATCTAGGTTACTATCGCTTGTGGTACCTATGAGGGAGGTTTGTGTTTTTTGTGGTTTATGATTGGTGTGGGTGGATGTTAGTCGGGTCCTCAGGTGTGCATATGATACATGGTATTACATTACTTAACACATGGCATTCATGCCTCAGGTGGTGCTGCAGGGCTGCCTCTGTTGGATGCACATACTACACTCCCTGTACATGTTTGGAAGCAGGTTGTGTCATGTTAGGCATCCCTGTTACTATATGAGTGTGTCAGAGCGGGTATCAGTCCCAGTGTTCCTACTGACCAAGTGTATGTGCTATGCGTTGCCTCTTTGCCAAGGCCAGGGCATACTGGGCATGCCTCCTTCTGCCTACTGGGACAAGGTCAGGTTGTTCCTCCTCCGAGTCACCCTCTGCCTGTGGTGGCCTTGGCAATGGTGGGGGGATGTTTGGCCCAGCCCTGTGCTGGTCCTGCTGCAGCTGTTTCCGCAGGATCATAATATGTAGCATAGCACATATCATGACCATTTGGGTACATGTAGTTGGTGTGTACTGCAAGGCTCCACCAGATGTGTCCAGACACCGGAACCGTGACTTGAGCAGCCCAAACACACGCTCTATGACATTACGTGTTTGTGCGTGTGCCTCATTATGGCGTTCCTGTTCAGGTGTGTGTGCATTTCTGATGGGTGTCATCAGCCACGGCTCAAGTGCATAACCTGCATCCCCCACTAGGTGTCCGTGTGGGAAGTCCCCACTGGCAAATGATTGGTACAGCTGCGTCAGATGCCAGATGTGGGAATCGTGGTAGCTCCCAGGGCAGCCAGCACACACATTCATTATTATGCCCTGGGCATCACACACGACCTGGCAGTTGATGGAGGGGTATCCCTTGCGGTTAATGTAGACTCTACCCCGCTCACTGGCTGGTGCTTTGATGCATACGTGCATGCAGTCTATTGCACCCAGCAGCTCAGGGTATCCCGCTATTTGCTGGAAGAGACGCATATTGCTGGCCACAACCTCACGGTCATTAGGGACATATATATGATCACCGACATATGCTGACATGGCATCCAGGAACTGGTGCAGTACCCTGGAGGCTGATGCCTGTGATATCCCCATCATATCACCAGTTGGTCTCTGGAAGGTACCTGTTGCTAGTATTCTTAGGCCAACACATACCTTGGTTTCCACTGGGACAGGTTCCCCTCTGTTAGTTCTGTGTGTGAGATGTGGCCTGCACAGCTCAACAATCTGCTGCAGAAGGTCTCTGTCCACTCTGTAGCGCTCTACTATCTCCAGCTCATGTAACCCATGGTAGGTGACCCTGGGCCTGTATACTCTTCTCCTTCTCCTCACTCTGGGTTGTCTGTCAGCATCTGCATTGACACCACCCTCAGCAATTCGCCTTTGCCTGATTATAACAGCTATGGCAGCCCCTAGCATTTCTGCTCTGAGTTCAGCTTTTTCAGTTTTCAATTCTGATAGCTTACTTTCTTGCAGTATCTCTTGTGAGAAACACCCTGCACTGCTCTTTGCAGTGTTTTAAGTGCTGGGTTGGGCTTCTAGTCTGCCTGCATAATTGCCTGCTTCCAATTGTTTCAAACAATTAACTGCAGCAGTATCCTCTGGCAGTTTCCGTGTAATTTAGTTGTTTCCTGTTTCCTCTCTGTTTCCTGAGGGGGAGCAATGTGCACACCAGCTTAAACACGCTCACAGTCACTTAAACGCGCGCACACATCCTTACACGGTGTTACACGCGCGCACACATCCTTTCACGGTATGAACTAGGCTGATTCATGTTAAAACACGCGCACACTGCCTTAAACACGTGCACGCTCGCGCAAACCATTGTACACGGTTTGCAACACGCTCCCATATGTTGAGCCTGCCTTACACGCGCGCACACGCGCGCATGCACGTGTATCAGGAAACTTTGAGTGTAGGGATAGCGTAAGCCTTCAGTTTCTTGACTTTCCTAGTGTTCTGTTGGGACACACCTCCCTCCCTGAAGTCTGTCTGTCATCTTTCACCTTACATTGCCCTCCAATCTGGTACATTTGAATCTATCCTTCCCCCCCGTGATGTCACCTACCTCTTACTCTGTTCCTCCCCCTTCTCTAACTCTTACACTACTCAGAAAGTGCTCATTACCTATGTGGCAGTGTGATTCAGTATTGTAACCCTCATTTACATAGGATTGCCTAGTAATGACTAGTTACATGTCTTACACGGAGCTTCCCCCCCTTGACAACCACTAAACGGAGGCCATATTGTTTTTGGTCTGCAAGTCCCTCCATTGACATTCCATGTAATACATAAATCCCACAATTGTGGGCTTATAAGCTTCGGTTTTTAGTTTTAGGTAGCGCACCCCGTTTGCGCGGGTGTGCGCTGCAGTTAAACCTCAAAATCCCGTGGAAAAAAAAAGTTATATTACATATTTTTGCAACACTTTTTCATGCCAATGGCCACATATTTGGCCATTGGCATGCTTAACACAAATGCACCTTTTATTTGGAGCTGACATAGCTCCGTTTTAATTGCAGAAATGTACTCATTTGTCAGCTGAGTACATTTCTGCAGCTAACACGTCCGTTACACGGACTGGTTTCTGCTTCGTGGATCGCTCAGATACCTCATTTGCATATCTTTCAGCTGCAAATGAGGTATTGAGCATTTCCACGCCCAGTCCGTGTAAGAGACGTGTTAGCTGTCTCTTACACGGAGATTTGGGCTGTTCCTGAATCGGGAGGCTTACACGGAGGCTTACACTACTCTTGAACTCCGTGTAAGCCTTCCTGAATCCGGTTGCTAAACTACAAAATATAATTAGCATGCAATTATAACAAATAATACTGCAAAAACTTTGTCCTTCAAAAAAAAAATATCTACTACTTTTTTACATTTAAACTCCATGTTGCAATATTATCCTTTTCTGTTTTTTTTTTTTGAGCCATTATGTCTTTAAAGTGTCCGCTTTCTTAATGCCATAATTGCTTCTGTTGTAGTCTCCTTAATCGGATTATCACATTCAGCGTTCTTCTTTCTATTGTCATATTCGTTTTGATGAACATTGTATTGATTTGTACGGGATATCAACAATATGACTCCTTTTCTTTCCTTTTCTACATCCATAAGCAGTTTATTACTGTCTTAGTAATAAACTGGCTGACATGTTTATACATTCCCATCTGCTTTCTGTTTTTTTTAACTTACAATTAGAATGTAACTAGAATATTTTATGCATTATAAAGCAGGTCAGGATCTAGGTCAGTGACTTGTAATGGTGATAATATTTGTTAAATGAGGAACATAAAGGGGAATGTTTCTGGTAAACTAGATTTTGCTCAACAGCTTGAGTACTGAATTGTAGCATCCCCCAGTAAGAATTTGCCAGTGATGAAGCATCTTGGAGAAACAGTCCACAGTGCAATTCTGAACACTTCAAAAGACGAAGCAGCAATATCATCCTTATGTATACATCTCATTGGACTTTGTTAAGCAGGAAAGTGAAGTGATCCTTCACAGACAATTTTAGCCACAATCCAGGTGAAAAACTAATGCAACACACATGGACAGATTAAAATAGCTAGGCAGCAATTGTGTTTTTGAAGAAAACAATTGTTCTGACACAACCCATGCAACCTAGCAAAACAAGCCAATACCACAACGACCATAACTACAAATTAGGACTGTACTCCAGAACTTGAAGCTGTGAGGAAGAAACTGCATGCAGACACCATAAACAGACATCAGGATTGAACCCCAGAACGTGAAGCTGTGAGGTAGATATCTTAGCCATTGAGCTGCTCTGTTGACAATAAACATCTTAGCACCAGCACAATCAGCTACCTGAAAGTCTGACAGCATCCTATATTAAAAATCATAACTGTTACTGCTGTCCCCCCTCCCGCAGCATATAGTGATAAAGGCCTGACTACACCCCAGTTTGATTAGCAAAATGGGCATTACAGGAGGGTGGCAGAAGGGTAGGATTGAGAAGCCAGCCCCGGATCACCTATTGTGTGTGTGTGTGTGTGTGTGTGTGTGTGTGTGTGTGTGTGTGTGTGTGTGTGTGTGTGTGTGTTGGGGGGGGTTATCTGATTGTACTAGTGCACCCCTCAGGAATGTAGGTGTACACTCACAGTTTCAGCCCAGTAAGGCCATGCTGCATAGCAGTACTTACAGAAACCTGCTGCAGAAAGAGATAAGGACCATATATTAAAACCTGGCTCCTCCTTGCAGATGATGGTACTGTGCCTGGTATGCTCAACTCTTACCCTTGGGAAATGAAACAGCATGAGGGTTATTACCCAAGGGAAATCAACAGGCCTGCTTAGAGGATGGCAGGAATGGTTACGTTGTCAGAGGGGGAATGAAACAAAAAATAATTACCAGAGCCCTGTATTTTGAGTAAGAGGAAATATTATTGTTCAGTATTTGATCTCCTGTCAGGTTGAGTATAGATTAATGTCTTAATTGCGTTCTAACTTGTTTGCCATAAAAGTGATGTACATAAGGCTGGGAAGCTGGGCTAGGCATGACCTGGATGTGAAAAAGCATTAGAAAAAGTATATATTACTTATGTAACTATTATAAAAACTAGCTATTTAGCTAATCAAACTCCACTTTATACCACTCATTGCAATGCATTCAGGCACACTGTGCTCTGACAACAATGCCGTTCATGAAGCAATATCATAGTCAGGAATGGCTGTAGATAGATTTTATCCTTAGTCACAGATGTAACTGTAAATATGGTACATCTCTATATTTACTCTGTTATTCCTTAGATTAACAAGATCACAAGTTTGCAAAGTACAGAACATGCACAAAACACTGCAAAGCTGAGTATTATGACCAAGCTTTTTTCCCTTAACACTAGCCTATTTTCAGGATCTAGTGCTGTAACTTATTTATTTTTTAATGCATATGATAAGTCGATCATGTTACTAGGCATAATGTTAAGGTAATGGGACAAACTTAAAGATTGCTTCTATATAGTGTAGCAGGGCTAATATAAAACACATCTTGCTGTTGCCATTGGCAGACATGCATTTCACAAAAATGAAATGCCTGTTAGTAAGTACTCAGTGGCCCGTAGTAAGAAATGAACGGTACAATGAGCAGCTCTGTACATAATTCACTGCAGTGACACACTGAATACAGCAAAGTGAGCTAATGGTGCTGAAGGAATCCACAGTGTAGTCAGGCATGGATGTACAACAGGTAGGTGCTGTGTTTCAACAGCTGAAGAATATGCAAATGAAGAGGGAAGATACAAATAAAAACAAAACATGCATTTTGGTAACGTGTGCGCCCAGAAAGTAGGGGAGAAAGGTGCACTGCAAGGAGTGGGGACTATTACTGTACATGGGGCACATATAAATGGAGGTGTGCAGTTGATGCCCAGGACAGGTTCTTGTTTTTATACCACTGGCAGTAGTCAGTTGCCACTGGCTCTTTATTAATATGTGGGTGCATTATTAACACGTGGGTGCATGGCTATGCAAGTACTGACACAGTATAAAATAAAGGCCCTACCCTGGGAACACGTAAGTGGAGGGATGCAGGTGGTGCCAAGGGCAGGGTCTTGTTTTTATACCAGTGGCAGTACTTGCATAGCTGTGCACCCACATATTAATAAAGAGCCAGCAACAACTGATGGTGCTGTCACTTTATTTCTTTTTGTCTTACAGATCTCCCCAGCCAAATACCCAGTTGTTCTCCATACAGTGATGAGAGCCAAAAGAGAGACTCCATCATTAAAGCTGCCTTCAGTAGTTTTTCTTTTGCATCCCTAGATCCCAGGCATGCCCAGTGAGTGCTGCCCTAGGAGGGCATGTAATGTATATAGCACAACTCTGTCACTATTTTCCATGAGAGATGTAAGCCCACAAATTACTTCTAGGCTAAGCACAACATGCACATTTTTCTAGTTGCCACCAGGGAAATTGGCACATTATGAGCAACCTGGATATGTGTCCCACTCCTCCCCACAGAGACATAAGTGGACACAACCCCTTCAGTCCCCTCCATCTCCTGCCAACTTCAGCAGTTACCTAAGCCTCTAGTCACTTGGACTTTAATTCCTGTATGCAAACAAAGCTGTCTGGAAGTCTGCACCTTTATGTGAGGGACACCCTGTATATTTCCTAGTACTTTACATGGCTCTCTAAATGTGAAAGAAGGCTCCAAGTTTGAAAAATGAAGCTTCAGTGGTTGACAATTAAATGACTGAAATTAAAATCCTGAAGTCTACAAAAGACTGGAACTTGAGGCACTGAAATTATGTAGAATATGCACATGATAGAAAAGTCAAAATATGAAATGAACAGAACAAAAAAAATGTTTTGTGGTGAAAAACAAACATTTCCTTTTCTCCAAGGTTGTGCCATTTTGCAGTTAGAATAAATATTGGATAATGGGGGGAGGGTGTGGCATGGGAGTTTGCCTCCCTGGAAAAAATCAATGAAAGTCAATAGTGTAGCCACTCTGAATTAATGTCCTCTCACACCAATGAACAGATTTTCTTCAATAAAATGAATCAGAGGGAGAAACACGGCAAAAATAATATAAAAAAACTTTAATATGGTTAGCGCTTTCACATCACAGATGTTTCTTCAGACCATGAATGAAACAACATAAGCTAAAACCACTTTATATACTTCCTAAGCTCTACCAAATTGCTGTTAATAAATTAATTACATCTATTTAACACTCAGGTTAAGGAAACAGCATATTAATAGGAATCTAGTCTGAGACATACTACAGCTTGCTAACTCAAACAGTTTTATACACAAAATAACATTTCATCACTAAAATAAAAAATCAATGAAAAAATATGTATGTACATAAAACAAGTACAAAGTTTTTAGTAAAAATGAACAATATAAACATATTTTATAAATGTCTTGTTTTTAAATAGGGCTTGATCAATGTTTTATCATTAAGCCCTGGTTCTTTTTTCGCCTGTAACTCAATAATCCATTTTAACTCAATTCCAGTTTATTTTTCATGTCACCCAACCTTAAATCTTGAAAAATACATTCAATAACTTTAAAATCAAAATGATGCATTCCCCATGCACAGATAGCATGTTTAGCTAGCTAGGGCACGTCTATCTGGTTCATTATTTCTGATGGCAGCTAAATGCTCTCTAACCCTCTCTCTTAGTGAGCGAGTGGTCATGCCAACATAAAAGGAAGGGCAGACTAAACATACAGCCAGGTATACTAGGTTCCTTGTTTTACAATTTACCTTGACTCTAAAGTCATACTTTCTATTTGTTACAGGATGTATAAAAATCCTGTTATCATTCAGGATGTCACAAACACTGTATTGCGCACATTTATTAAGACCATAGATCACATCCTTGGACTTTTTTGGTTCACAAAGTAACCTTTTGAGATTATTTTTGTTTTGATAACAAAACTTTGGCCTCTGGCCTACTATCCTAGCTATCTCGGGGTCTGATTGCAGGATGGACCAGTTTTTATCAATCACATTTTGAACTTTCTAACATTCCCAGCATATTCTAAATGAATGGGTAGATTTTTAGCAGTATAATTTTCTTTGAACTGTTGGGGTGCGGTATCCTGAATATTACTGATGTATGGTTTTGCTCTACCCTTCCTCATAGCTTTAACTTGCTGAATCCCAGTATCTACCTCACTTCTCAGATATTTCCTCTGTAACAATTCATTTCCAAATGTTCCCACATCCTGGTCAAAATGCTCCTCTTCCATACCTTACCTAGATAAACGCATAACCTGACCTTTTATAATATTCCTATAATTATAGGTATGGTGCACACTGTCTCTACTCAGGACATTATTTTTAATACATTCCTTTCTAAATAATATGGAAGATAACTTCCCATTAATGCCCTTGAATATAGTCACATCCAAAAAAGATATTTCAGTCAGAATGAGTGAATCGCAAAAAATCAGTAGTGGTATCTAGAAAAATAAACAATTTTCCTAACTCATTTTCTGTACCCCCCCCTCCCACACACACACACACACACACACCAAAAGGAGGTCATCAACAAATCTCCTTTAGAACAGAATTTTATTCGCAAATGTCGCATGTGTCAAGACAAACTGTTCCTCCCAATAGGCAAGAACCATGTTAGCATAGCTGTTGGTACATGGTGTGTCTATAGCTACGCCAAACAATTGTAGATAGTACTTCTGTACAAAAAGAAAGCTATTGTTTTCCAAAATTATTTCTATTAGCATACAGAAAATCAATTCTTCTCATATCATAAGAGCTGTGCAGGCTTAAATAAGTCTTAACTGCATCCAACCCATATGTATGGGGCATTACAGTAAAAAGTGAATTAATATCCATAGATACCAGTAAACAGTTATCAGGTTGTTCAAATGAACTACAAAAAGTCCTACCAATGTCAGACAGAAGTTGTTTTATATCTTTCAATACATGGGATGAAGTACTAACTATTGGTCTTAAATTCCTTTCAACATATTTAGATATTGAATGTGTAACCCATCCTTGAGCAGATACTATTGGTCTGAATGGTGGGTGGTATCTATCTTTATGTAGTTTTGGAAGGCCCTGAATGAGTGGAGCAACAGGATTTGTAACAGTAAAAAGTCCAACAAAGACTTAGAAATCAAACTATTTGCAAAACAGTCATATAATGATTTAAATATCTATCTGTAGCATAATTCAATGTCATTTAAACTGACTTGTCTATATACTTTGTTATCATTAAGCATTTCTTGCAGAGAAGCAACATAATCTTCAGTATTAGAAACAGCAATTCCCCACCTTTAACCACAGGATGAATGACAATAAATGCATCATTTCTTAATTTAAGGAGAGCTGCCTGATCTTCCTTACTTAAATTAAAAAATCTATCCTTGTTATTCTGACTTTTAAAACCAAGTATTTCTTTCAGTTACATTTCACAAACATTGCAAAATGCTTCTAATACCGGATTCATATCCGGGACAAATAAGCTAGATTTTTTTAAAGTCATTGAAAAGTTCAGAGTTACAACTGCCAAATAAAGATAATATCTTATATCCAATACAGTACTCACAAAGTCAATGTCTGAAGCTGGAATGAAAGTCAAACCTCATTCAAGTATAGATTCCTGATGTTTGGTCAACATTTTACTAGAAAAGTTTACCACCAGCGTACTCACGTCATCGCCATGTTCCACATCCTTTTCAAATCTCTTCCTACCACCCCTTCCTGGGAAGGCAGCCTCCTCTTCCTCCCCCTGCTGCTGGACCGGCCTATCCATGATAAATCCATTTTGCAAATGAGAAGGGGGGAGGGAGCCTGCATTAGTGTGGTTTGAACCATCTCGTTCTTTTTTACAGATTGAACAGCCATAGGACTTTCATTTTGACTGTTACTGGTTGAAACATTTGAAGTGTGTGACATTTCTAAGATTTCAAATGCCTCTGTGGTGCTTGGAGCATTGCGTTCACCCCTTCTTAAGCTAGAATTGTTATTTCGTGCTGTACTAACACTTACAGTCTCAAAGCTCAATGCTTGTGAGCCAAGAACATGTAAATTTGCATTGATATTAGTATTGTGTGCCTCTCTTACTTCATTGTCCTTTGGCCAAGTAAACACATGTCCATTTGAGAAATCTCTTAGATTTCTCTCTAATTTTTTTCTTTTTCTGGTTTATTTAGTGCTGCTCATGTGCAGTCACATTCTCACATAAATTAGAAAGCAGTCTGTCATATACACTCACCGTAACAATGGACCTCAGCTCTTCTTGTTTTCTTCTTATATCTCTCAACAATAGATTCTCACTGGGCTTGTGAAAATCAATTAAAAGAGCCATGTATTTAAAGCTGGTTTCAATATTCAACTTTTGCTAGCATTTCAGCAATTCAGGAAAGGTATCTGCTGAAGCAGGCATTTTTAGGACTCTTAGGCCCCTCGGGATTACTTTATGAGAAATACAAGCCTCAAAATGAAACCTTTGACATTTTAGTTGCTTAAACTTCAGCAAATCATGCTCCATCTCACAAATGAGCTTATTAACAGTTCTTTCATCAAATGTTACTTGTTCACATCTCATTTCTTCACTGGAAACTTCAAAGGCTAATAAAGGATTACTACTTTGCTGCAGCATCTTATCAAAGCCAACTTGGGAGGCACTTACTTTTTTAGGTACATAGTCCAATTCAATGCTGTTTCCTTTTGCCATGCTCCACTGGACTAACACCAAAAATATTACAAAAGCAATGAAAGTCAATAGTGTAGCCACTCTGAATTAACTCCTGCTCACACCAGCGAACCAATTTCCTTCAATAAAATGAATCAGAGGGAGAAACACGGCAAAAATAATATAAAAAACTTTAATACAGTTAGCACTTTCACATCACAGATGCTTCTTCAGACCATAAATGAAACAACATAAGCTAAAACCACTTTATATACTTCCTAAGCTCTACCAGATTGCTTTTAATTAATTAATTACATCTATTTAACACTCAGGTTAAAGAAACAGCATATTAATAGGTATCCAGTCTGAGACATAATACAGCTCGCTAACTCAAACAGTTTTATACACAAAATAACATTTCATCACTAAAATAAAAAAAAAACAATCAATGAAAAAAATATGTATGTACATAAAACAAGTACAAAGTTTTTAGTAAATATAAATAGTATAAACAGATTTTCTAAACGTCTTGTTTTTAAACAGGGCTTGATTGATGTTTTATCATTAAGCCCTGGTTCTTTTTCCACCTGCAACTCAATAATTCATTTTAACTCTCTCAATTCCAGTTTATTTTTCATGTCACCCAACCTTAAATCTTGAAAAATGCATTGAATAACTTTAAATTGAAAATGATGCATTCCCCCTGCACATAGCTAGGGCACGTCTATCTGATTCATTATTTCTGATGGCAGCTAAATGCTCTCTAACCCTCTCTCTTAGTGAGCGAGTGGTCATGCCAACATAAAAGGAAGGGCAGACTAAACATACAGCCAGGTATACTAGGTTCCTTGTTTTACAATTTACCTTGACTCTAAAGTCATACTTGATGTATAAAAATCCTGTTATCACTCAGGACGTCACAAACACTGCATTGCCCAAATTTTTAAGACCATAGATCACATCTTTGGACTTTTTTGATTGACAAAGTAACCTTTTGAGATTCTTTTTGTTTTTATAACAAAAACAAAACTCTATGGAAAAAAGTATTTATTTTCATTATGCCCATTAAGCTTGACTTTTAATCACTTAGTCTTCATCATTCTGAATAGAAGCATGGAAAAAATACATATGTGTTATTGGACACACAGCTTTATGGATCTAAGTCTTAAGTATTAATTTCTTTCTGGGAGTCAAACATCTGCTTCTGCACAGATGACATACACACTTTTTCATCATTTCATGGTTTTACTGCTAAAAGTTACCAGCAAACTGCTATAATGCTTAAACGTTGTCGGATTACAACAGTGTATAATGCTTTATGCACTGTTGAATTACGACTTAGTTTATATTTATGGTCTGACAAAGCTGTGGATCTGTAAGTGACTACCAACTCACATGAAGGCTTTCTTTTGCAAGTGAGTAGTAACTTGTAGCTCTGTGATTTGAAAATGTAGTGTCAATGGTTGCAGTTGGTTTTTAATTCTGGAAATTTAAATTACAGCAGTTAGTCCACCACTGGAGTTTATAAAATTGTATCACCTAGCAAGTTATAATAAGAGAGCAGATTTTTCTCTCTTAATGTGTATAAACTGCTTGAGTTTTAGCTCCCTTACATCTGAAGCTTTTTTAATGAAAGTGTCTTCCCTGTGTGTACGATTCATAGACAGAGGTAGACAGTGAGTAGAAATTGTACAAGGAGAAATGCATATAAAAGGCCAACAACTGATTCAAAAGCACTATGGAGTACTACCGTAGACAATTTGTGTACCAAGCAGGCAGAAGATGTTCAGCACACATGCAAATTAGCTGCAAATCAATGAGCCTGCTGGTATGTTTCAAAGACATAGAGAGGGAGTCTGAGAACTATAGTTGCTTACAGCAACAGAGTTGCAACATAAATAATGTCAATAGAGAGCATGGTGGTGGTAGGGAATTCCACCCCTCACCCCCCCCCCCCCCCAAGTACACAAACATTCTAAATGAATGTTATGTCATCTGCCCTGCTAAAACTGGCATACTGTCATAGAACAGCATCATATCAGTTCCACCCATGGGCATCAGTAGGTAGATACCTCTATGTAGAGATATCCATGACTATGTGGTGGGAACTGTTGTGTCTGATAAATTAAATATCCTGCAATGCAGATACAGGGAATGAGTTTTTTGATGAGTGGCAAGTACAAAATAATGAAGAGGAAATCGCTCTCTCTCTCTTTATGACTTCATTGGCATCCTAGAATTTAAATCAGTAATCTTCATTAAATAGCACATGTAAATGAGTTGCCTGTGGTGTGCTCACACACATAAAACATGGAATTTTAAAAGAGCAGGGAGCTTTCTCTTTTAGATTTTAAAGTTACACTGGTAACTTCACAGCACTAGGTTCACATGTTGTTGTTGTGTCTTCCGGCTTTTCCCGGTTAGGGGTCGCCACAGCGGAACTCCGGTCCGCTAATGATTAGCAGTAGATTTTTACGTGCCGAGTTGCCAGCCCTGACACACAACCTTCAATGAAGGTACGCCCATTCACGCATGTCTCCAGACAGAAGACGTTCTAACTGAGAATCGAACGGGACAACGAATATTCCACTGACTGCCTTCTCTCATATATGATCAGAAAGACTGCATCCCTTCCCTGAGTGTTGAGGAGACAGTTACAGCTAACAGACTTATACTAAGCCTCTGACAAACAGCTTGGTTAAGGAGCACCTGCCAGACTTGGACTCATTAATCTTGAAGGAAATACTGCATTTCTCTGCGCCAGACCCTAAGATGGCCACTCTATACTGAATTATTATGCAAATCTGTTAGGTCTCTAGATGCTAGAGTAGCTCATTGCTACATGACCACTTCTCTCCATTAGCAGTGGTTAGTGACCTACAAAGTAGCTTGGTGAGTAACATTCTTGAGTATCCGCCACAGAATTTATACATGCACTGTGCAACATTCTTTTTATGAGGGAAAAAAAGGATGTCAGGAAGGGATCCCCTTTTTTCCTAGGAAAAGCAAGAGAATGCTTGTAAGTCCTCTCAAGTTCTTTCTTATCTGATACCACAATTAACTGATGACCTACTCCACAGATGGAAGCCACCCACTGACACATAACTAACTGCTCTGTGTCTTCCAATCTGACCCAAAAAGCATGCCTGACTCTGAATTTTTGCCCACTGGGGGATAGACACTCTTTCTCATGATCCTACAATGTCAAAGTTTGTTAGACAGGTGTCCCACCCTGGAATAGGCATGTTTGGAGAGAATAGCCTTTAACACCAAAGTCTTCTATCTTGTAGTAACTCTTTTTGGCTGAGTACTGTTCCAACAACTTGTGTTCACTGAAGTTAATTCTGACGTGCCTGTATTCAGTCTTGACCATAAATTATTTTAATGAGATTTACTGCTTTTTTGTTTTGTTTGTTTTTTGAGAAACTGTTGTAACCTGCAAAAAGAGGGAAAATCAAATTTGTAATATCTTGAAATAATGGGAATTTTAAAAAAGAAAATATATTTAGCTACCGTACTACCATGGTCAAAAGTGAACTGTGTGTGAGAGGAAGGCCACCTGGTTTCTTACCATGCATTAGCAAGTACTTGTGGAAGGAAAGTACATGTCCATAGGGTAGAAAAAAATTAAAAATAGGGAGGTAACCAGACACAGAAATGATTTCTGACTGTCAAGCAGGGTAGCCACTTTCACTCCCCAAACAGTTACAAGATCCATCTGCATCAGTCACAGTACACAAAGAAAAATCAAAAGCGCCTGACATTTTATGATACTAGCAATTCCAAAGTGTAACAGTACTATGGGCATGATATAAAAGCACAGTGTGCAATCTTTAAATCCTTCCATTAAAAATGAAATTAATTCATGAAACAACAAAAATAATAGAAACATTAATACTGACAAACTGCCGTATGCCCACGGAACAAGACCACTGATTCAGAAAAAAACTCGTACGAAATATATCATTAAAGTGAAACAGTGAATATGCACACGTACCTGCAACTCTACACAAAAGATAACAGGTATGTTCCAAAATGAAGAGATGAGCTGAGCTGGTGCACTATGCTATTTATTGGTTAATGATTCCAACCACCACTGCTACTACATCAATGAAAGGGAAATTGCCAAATGATAAAACGTGGAGCGGTGGCCAGAAGCACAAAAAGTGCATGAGCACTCACTTACTAAATGGGAATGATAAACAAAATGATTGCCCTCGTCTTGGTTTTTACTTATTATCGTATTAGTCTCATGTCACGTAAAACTGTAGCTGTCATTTATTCTGCTTCACACATAAGTGACCTATAGAAAACAGCTATTTGTAGTATAATTCAGAAGCTTTACATTTTCCTACAGTTGCAGAAAAGCTTACTCCTCTCTGCTTTTTTCTTTGATGAAAAACAGCATCTTTTTGGTGCTTAGTGAAGATTTATGTTGTATTTCTCATGTTCCATAGCAAATGGAATAAATAGTTCCTCCATTGTTCACAACGAAAGTACTTAAAACCACAGGAAAGAAACAGGACCTGATTGGCTCCTGTATTTCAGAAGCCCCTGGTACCTAATCATGGACTTTTTTTCTGTAAATTGCCCTTCAACTGAAGAAGGTTAAGATTGGCAGGGGTGGTGGTGTGATGTAGAAACAAGAGCTGGTTGTCTGGATGGCCCCTGAATTACAGGAGTGCCAGCCACTAGATCATGGACCTTTTCTTCTGTTTTTGCTCTTCATTTGAATGGCTGGGTTTGGCACATGTGCCTACTACCACTATTACTACTACAGAAGCCAATGGGCTTATTACTTTATTTCCTCTCTTGTTGAAGAGCTGGCAGGGTGGGGCACTATTTTGGGGGACTGGCACATGGTGCTAGTTGGAGCAGCTACACCTCTGATGGCTTGTATGGGGGTAGTGATGACTGCACAGCAGTGCATTATTTGCTCTCACTTCTACTTTTCAAGTCTCAAGAAGACACATGGGGCCTCAACTGTCAGAAATCTGGAACGCTCTTACCTTCTGCAAGTACCAACACATTTTGCTGTGTGAACATATACAGATTTGACAAGTGCTTGCATATAACCATTTATATAATTTGGAATTATAGCATATGCACTGCTATTTTGGTGAATATTTCTTAGACTAAGGGACGGCTTTTTGCATTATATGTCTGTGTATTCAAAACTTGTTCCATGCTATTCAAGTACGCACCTAACAAGATTTTTTTTTTAAAATGTGTTCATTTGGATTTCTACCAACTTACTTTAAATTTTAAATTTGGTCTGTAGTTTTAAGAAGAAAAAAAAGCTGAAAAACTGCTTTCCATATATACTTTAAGGCACATGCATCCATGATGAATAAACCTGTCTATAACAAAATGCTGATGCAAGTTGCGCAATGATCTGAACATTCATTATGTCTTTGTGTTCTAAAACTCCAGCTGCAAGACTTTTAAGTGCTTACAGCATATTCAAAGCTGAACATAGATAATTCATCCTAGGCTACCTACACATTCTAGTTATTTGTTTCTCACGACAGAGACATGGGCTAAAATAACTAGCATTGCTATTACATGCTTACTACTCACTTTTACTTCCAGTCTTTGGACTGAGAGCATAAAGTGACACAGTGATACATGATTACTGGCCTCAAACATATGTCCTATGCAGCCCGACTGAAAAAACTCCAGCTGTACTCAGTGGCACATCGCTTACTCAGAGGTGATCTCTGCCTGACTTACAAAGCCATGTCCAACTCAGAATTGATGGACATGCTCCACCTAAAGAAATCCAAGTCACTGCGAGCCACGCGCTCTAGTGAGCTAAACCTCACCACAACAATAAATAGAACATGCTGGAGGGATAGATTCCTGTCACAGAGACTCCCCATGCTTTGGAACAAAATTCCTAACTACATTAGGCAGAGCCCCTCACTAACACTCTTCAAAAGAAGCCTTGACGAGTGGATGGGTAACAGAAAATACACCCCTGGGATCACTTCATTGGCTCTGCTTGACACAGGCTCAGTTAATTAATCAATGGGGCGGCGAAAGTCGACACACTCTGGCTAGGCTTAAAAATGCCCTCGGGCAGATAGCCTAGTACCTACCTATGAACCTATGAACCTATGTACATGTGATGACAGCTGTACTTAACCTATCTGAGCAAGTATCTCTCTCCAGTTTTAGCTGTGATAGGACATGCATTTTAACTGAAGAACATTTTACACACACACACACACACACACACACACACACACACACACACACACACACACACACACACACATTAGTATTCTGCAAGACTTCTGATCTACAGCATTGACTTCACACCTGGCAGTATATGATAAACAAGACAACCTTAAGATATTAATCAGGAATGAGGAAAAAGAGAGAGAGAGAGGCAAACAACGTTTTGCCAAGTACTAGCACCTTTCTCATTCTACAAGAGGTTTTTCTGCCTTTTGCTGCTTTGGCATTTTTGTGACTGCTCTTGTGTTTTATCGGAGATCTCACATTTGGAATTGTGAAGACAGAGCCACATTTAAGAGGTGTGGCACCCTTTACAAAGTGTTTCTTGAACCCACTACATAAGTACATTAAAACCAAAACACCTCCAGGGGTCTTGTGCTGCAAGACGTACTTTGCTTCTCGGAACTGGCAGGGATAGAAAAAACATATTGTCTTCCAGATGCTACCAGCCCACTTAATTAGAACTTTAGGGAAATGGAACAGATCAGAAAAATAATCACAGACTTTTTAATGTTTTGAATTGAAGAACACAGCTTTCATTTTTTTCTCTTTTTTTTGTTTTTTTTGTCCACAACTGCCATCTTCACAATGATCGCATGTTACTAGAGTTTATATTATGCAAATATACCCGCAGTATGGCAGAGCCGGGCATCACTAAACACTTTGGTATAATCTACAAAGTGCAGTGCACATTCTGCAATGAGGGCTATAAAGAACAGAAAGTATCAAGTATTAAGCATTATCTGATGATTTATTAATTTCAGCATTATCTGATGATTTATTAATTTCAGCATTATCTGATGAAGTCTTTGTCATTGGTGGAATTAAACAGTGGAAAGAAAGTATCACATACTATCCACTGCGTACAGCATTCAAATGCAAAACAAGAAATTCTGCTCTGAATGTCATAACTTTTCAGAAGTGCTAATCCACTACTGTTAGAGGAAACACTTTTTTACCCACAATCTTCCTATAGTTAAGGGAAGTCAGTCACTTCCTAGGGAGTCCAGATTTGCAATCATATTGGTGATTTATTTAATTACTACTTCTGCATCTTTACTAATACTTTTACATTTCTGTTTCAGTGATTCTACTTGACGACTCAGATACTGACCATACTCAGCTACTGTTTTGCTTTGATATCACCCCAGTGGCATAGAGCAGGACAGTGCACATGCTACTGCTGGGAAGCCTGCAGTGTGTGTTTATAATGCCTTTCCTTTCAGAACACACTTTCTCCAACATTCCAAGACCTGCATTATATACTGGATAGTTTCCTCACTGGCAAATACTCAGACTAAAATTCTAGATTATGTTTTGTGATTATAACCCTGATAATCTCTGCAAGTTCTTTCCATCCACTGTAACTCTCAAAATCCTTCTAGATGCAGACCTTGCAGTGTCATCTTGTGCAACACAGGAAGAAATCTCAAAACCTAAAATATGCTTTAAAATGCTAAATATGTTGACAGCAGCTCCAATACTCTTTCAGACAAATGCTATTACTTTTTATGAGAAATATATATGATTCACAAAACTGCTATTCAACAATTATGGATGCAGCTTTTTTTCATGTTAATATCTTTGAACAAAATCTTTTCTGGGATGAACCCTTGAAAAATTGCCTTTCTGTCTTTGTTTTTTGTTTCCTGTTTGCAAACTTGTTCTCAGATGCACCCTGTGACATTTATAGGTAATATCTGCCACACAAGCCTCAATTCCTACAGCTGAAACAGAAATACTTAACCAGAATGAAACGATTTGACAAAGCAGAATGTATCTGTCTGATTGCTTCTGATTTGACTGATGGAAGGCCTTTGTAGACATCGCATTGCTTTATTTATCAAGTTCAGAAATGTTTTTTCATGAGAAATCTACATAATTCCCATGATGCACTGCACTGAATGACTGCAGCTATTTTAATCTTGAACTATGGCTTGTGTGAGCATCTCTGATTTCAGCCTCATGAGAATAGTGAGCCAAACATGATAAAATATGCATCGAGTAGAGCCTACCTCAAAAACTATATAATAATAACAATGTGCAAGATGCTGAACTGAGACTGAAATGCACACCAATGATAAAACCCTTTAGGCAGGTCTGATCACAGAATTAGTTTTGACTTGTAAATTAAAACATATTTTCTCAGGTTTGTAGAATAACTTTTCAGCCTGGTATGATTTTCCACCATATTTTGCCATGTCTTTACTTCTTCCCACTTGCCCTGTGTGGCAGTTGCCAGATTTATCCAGTAAAGGGCACTGCCTCACTAAAATTAATTCATTTCCTTTCTCTACTTTACAGTGTATACACTGCCAACTTTTTCAGTGGTTTCATGGTTAGAAAACTAGGATAGCTCAGCTCAGACAAATGTCTCCCACTCTGCTAGGCTTTAATTTTGTTGGTCACTATTACAAATATATCCTCCTCTGCCCAGATACCAACTGGATAACTAGATCGTATGCAAGCTTTGTCACTACCAGTCAACCTCGAGACATTGAAAAATACAACTCATAATCTTTATGGGGCAAATATGACTTTTTTTCTCTGTACAGCTGAACTGTTCACTGAACAGGTAATGCCAGCTGATGCAGGTGTATAGCCACCATCTGTACTGTTGGTCATGCTGGTTAAGTTACTATACTTAGTATAAGAAGATCACCTGAAAGGTAAGGGACAAGGAGCTTGTGGTCACTGTTCCTTGTTTGGGATGAAGTATTTTCCCCAGGTTCATAACTTCATGGTGGCTCATACCGGCTGTAAAGCTATGTACTGAAATGCTGGCAAGATGCTCCTCATACCTCTCAACCTGGAAACATCAAAAATCTGGACAAGGCCCATGAAAAATAGGTACAAATCTGTACGCTGATTAACATCTAATTTGCATACATCATTATGTAACCTCACCCACTCCAATGGAATTGTGGGATACCAACTTTCGAACGTAAATTGAAGAACAGACAACCAAAACATGGCACCAGACCAGAGTCCCCCTGCAGCCATTCCAGTGTCCTGTTACCTGGCTATTTTGCCCCATTTACCACAAACACTAATGTATGCATACTGCTTTACTTCTACAATGATTTGAATTTTATTTTTACATTTTACAGCACAACAATGCAGAAACACTAAAAGACATCATCTGGTAAACAAAGCAATACTGTCTCACAATGAAAATAGGCTTGACATTAAACTTTGCCCTTGAAACTCACATTCATTGAAACAGCATTGAAACCCACACCACATCCAAAGAAAATGCATCTGGCCAGTGGTGGATAAAGATTACCTTTGGGCTGTTTTCAAATCATTGGCCCCTTGCACACAAAACAAGAAACATACATGTGTTCTTTTCTTTATACACCTTCCTGACTTTATTAAATTATATTCCTTGTATAATACAACACACATGTTAGAGCACATTTTAAATTTATTGTTTGAACATTTTACCAGTAATCTGTACTGTAGGCAATGAAACAAAACACATGAACCAATAATGACAAAACTGCCCAATTCAGAACTTTTCTATCATAAAAGTCTGCTTCCACACCCACACTATAAATAGAATGACAGTAGTGTAAGCCATAGGCATCTTGCACAGCGTTTCACGCTTATTTTCAATTTCATTTTTTTGGGGGGGAGGGGGACAAAAGGTCAAAAACCAGGGACACATTTTAAACATTACTTGTATACTTTTGTAAAGTTGCTATCATGCATTTCACTGGCAGGTTTTGAACCCAGGACTTCATGCACTACATTCAGAACAATATACCACTATCCCACATCAGCAGCTGCCTGAAAAATAGGAAGACTGAAACTTAATAGCCATCATTTAGTGAATTCATTTCTCACTTATAGCTCTTAACCTCAACACAAAAAACATGGACAAACAACAAAGCCAATAATGGGGGAATACAAATTCAGTTCTCACTTCTCACTCAACATATCTCTGAACTGTTAGCACAAAAACAATAATAGGGGAATACAAATTGTGTGCTCACTTCTTATCATAGCTCTAAACTCTTAGCACAAAAAAAAAAAAAGTGTTCTTACTTCTCATCATAGCTCTTTACTCAGTCAGAAATGGTGGTGGCTAGGGATAGTAGGCTCTTTTTACCCTGTACTAAAGGTACAGGGTTTGAGCCTGATTACCTCTAGCCACCAAGTGTATTATATGGGGGCATTTTCACACACATTACCTCTGGGGGGGAGGGAGTCACCTGCTGCCTCTAGGCAGACTTATTCTTTCCACTCACGCATCTCTCTGCTGTGCTTGTGCAGAATTCGACTTTCATTACACACACACACACACACACACTTACTTCCTCTTTTTGTTTATCATCCTGTCTTTTCCTGCTTACTCTCTGTCACTGCTGTGCAGCTTCAGCTTTTTAACAAGCACATGCTCCTTGTCCGTGGGTTAAGATTTTTATGAAGCCCACTAAAGGGCAGCATTTCGGCTTAGCAGAACGCATGCATCTTTGTGCTCCTGCACACATTTGCTATTTCAAGCAATAGCTGTGTACATGTTACATGCATCATCCCTTTGCACTTCCTGCATTTCCTATAGCAACTACATAAATTAATTACACACACAAATAATCCATAAACCAAACTGGAAATGTTTAATAGGTGAGGCTAAATGAATGTTTGGTACAATTGTCCTACAAAGAAGATGAAAATCTCAGAGTAAGCAGTAATGTTAATTTGAGGAAACGGAACTAAATGCCAAGTCATTCATGTCCAGTTTAAATCAGAGGAACATTTGTACCAGTAACCTCTATGGGGACACCAATACCTTGCTATACGAGCGGCTCTTGTTTTCTTTCACTGCTGATGTTTGGCTCCTTGTTATGGCAATCAGTTCAGGTTGCTACTGCTAAAGACCCCTGAGAACCACTGCACATTCTCTCTTACTGAGGTTATTGCCATCACTTCTTTCAAGTTGTGAACAATGTACACATACCCGACTTTAAATAATTAATCTTTAAATCTGTTGTACCATTTATTCCCTGTCTCAGACTTGTCAGTGACCTAGTTGTGTCTCTAAATTCCTACCTCCACAACTCTGTAACACACTGCAATTACAGCTGTTTGTTTTTAATGGCTGATTCAGATTAGGATTTTTAAAATAGAAACAACATATACAAATTCACTGCCTAAATTCATAGAACTATACACTTCAGTAATATAACAATGATCTCAGTAATCCTATAGTTATGTGAAATCAAGTAAGTTCCAAGGAAAACAAAGGGTGAGGCATCCAAATATTTTGTTGAAACAAACATAATATGCAGGATAGTTATTTATAACAGGCAGTTGGATTATTTCACCCCAGATCATTGATATTTCTGGAATATCTCAGCTTTATTTAAAATAAAGGATAAATATTGTGGAAGGGGCAAATGAGAACAACTAATTATCCAATTACACTTTCATCTTTTTTGCAAAGACAATGAAACATTAGTAGAAACTATTTCTATGTAAATATCATCCATGTGTACCACAGAGTTTCATGCTGCAGCTGTGTCAGACCTAAATATAAGGTCCATAATATCAAGGTACTTCTTACACCACAGTGTGCCACACTGGATAAAAAAACTTGACAGATTTGTTTTTCTATATATTTGCACACACACACACAGAGTCTGGTAACCTTACCCTGAGTAGTGCTCCACTCGGCCTCTTAAGTTCCTTTCCTCATGTTGCTGCTGCTGCTGCCATTAGTCCCGCCATTAATCCCGGCTCCCTGTCTGTTCCCCATGCTGCCATTAATCCCGGTGGGCTCCTGTTCCGCATGCTGCTGCCATTAATCCCGCCGTTAACTTAACCGCTAGCCGGAAATGATGATGCGAAGGGCCAGCCAGCCGGAAATGATGATGCGAGCTCCTTGAGCTCAATTCCGACTGGCTGGTAGCCTGACGGCACTGACATCACTGCGCACGTGATGACGTCAGCTCCGACAGCGGGATATTTAAAAAAATTTGAAAACCAAAAGAAATAAATCGGAAATGAAGGGGTGCCACTCGGGAATCGTGGCACCCCTTCATTTGGACCCCAAAACTCGAGTCATTCGGAACGGTTGGGAGGTATGATGCTCCTAGAAGAGTTATGAGCATAAACAAGAAAAATGCAGCTTGTGTTCAGTAAGATGGTTCAACAGCTGGACTGCTGATACTTGACACATGCTGGTCACATGGCTATTCTAAGGCTGATCTTAGCAGAGGACTCTTCGACAAAGCTGTTGTGGGCGGGTCTATATTATGATGTAGAATGATAAAAAGAGCGAACACTCTTTTATCGAACAGTAAAAGTCGAAAGTGGTGAATGCCGAACACATGGAACAGTAATTTTTTTTTCCTAGGGGGAAAAAAAAGAATCGCTGGACTGTTTTCGGGACTTTGCATTTCCTCCACTGCAGTGTGATCTCTGAGTTGGTATATTTAAGTAGGGGGAGTGTGAGGGGCACAGCCCCCCATATCTGGGGGGGTGGGGGATGGGGTAAAGCCCTCCTACTTTATTTTGTGTTTGGATTTTTTTTTTTGCAGAGCAGCAATGTTTTTTCCCCGGGAAAAAAATCACTGTTCCGTGTGTTCAACATTTACTGCTTTCAGTTTTTAGTGTTCGTTCAACGTCGTGATATAGACCTGTTGTGGGCAGGGCCTGCATTATGCATATGTGAATTTGGTGACTGCCTGGGTGCTCTTTCTCCATGTATTTCTTTTAGAGGGATGTTTCTTTGCTCTCAAAAATAAAGAAATAAAGAAAGCAACCCAGCCAAACAAAAATGAGCGTGCAAGATTTTATGCACTCCAATGGGTGGTGTTTAGTTGACTTGACAGCATTCAAGTTGGCTTACAATAACCTTAAACATTCCAATGTCATGGAAGCAGAGACCTCGCAACATTAAAATGTTGGAGCGAAACTGCCAGGAGGGTTTGTTTGTTTGTTTATTTATTTATTTAGAGATTTCTGGGACTTTATGCATAGTTCTAGAAATAGACAAGGAGAATGACATGGTGAGTTAAGTGTTTTTACTATTTATGCTGGACGTGATCAACCAGATAATTCTGGCAATATTTCTGGTTTGTGATTTATGTGGCCACTTGAGAAGATTGGAAGGGTGTGGCATGAGATAAGTGCTATTTTTATTTTTACAGCAATACTTGCAGTGATCAACCAGATATTTTTGGCAGTATTTCCCTTGTTTTTTTATTTGTGGAGCAGCTTAGGTTTGAATACTTTAATGTGTGGCAACTTGTTTGTATAGACTGGTAGAGATGAAATAATATTACTTAGCCATCAGACGTCATGGCTATAACTGCTGTGCGGGGGTTGGGGTTGATGGGACAAAAGTAACTGGCCTTGTTCTTGCTCATTTTAAACAGTCACTATTAGGTTTGAAGGACTAGTGTGGTTTTGTGAGAAGAAAGATGGACTAA
This sequence comes from Protopterus annectens, assembly GCF_019279795.1. NCBI lineage: Eukaryota > Metazoa > Chordata > Ceratodontiformes > Protopteridae > Protopterus > Protopterus annectens. The sequence goes on along the minus strand of NC_056739.1, from coordinate 293,849,019 downwards.
ACTTGGAAACCTGATATGCACAGACAGATTAGGCGTAACTTCTGTGGCCATCTTCTGTGAAGGAAAATGACTACCTGCCTGCTGCAGTTTGCTTATTATTTTAGCTTTGCAGGACTAATGCAATTATGTGAAGGAAAGTATAATATTTTAATATATGGCAAGTGTTTGCTTGGCACAGAGGTGAAATTCATTACAATCGGATGTCTGAATTGTACATGGAAGAGTCTATACCTGCTTGGTAGGGATTGTCTGGATGAAAGTAACTGACCCTGTTGTTACTTTAACTGACCCTGTTTTTACTTTCTCAATTTAACAGTCTTGTCTTATTTTTTGACAGGTAAATGCATCACAGAATACCCAAACCTGAACTTCTGGGGGCTGATGGCCCCCACACACCAAGGCTATATACGTGGACTTTGACATGGGTTTACTAATCACTTCTGCCCTGAACTCAGCCTAGTCTAAAACCAGCCCTGCTCATAGGTTTGCAGCAAAGGTCACTGTACTTATGCAGAAGGGGGGTGGGAATGATGCCATTACTACTTTAACATTCCTCCCAAACCTGAGAGGTGACGGGTCTATATTATGCCGTCAAAAAACCTTAACATCGAACACCACTCCATCAACATGTATTCAGTGAAATTCACTTCTGCAATTCACTAACAGGGCAAAGACGTAATTGGCCAACTACACAATTTTGCCCTTTTCTTCACTGTAGTGCGAACTCGGAGTTGGTATATTTAGTTTGGGGGTGGGTTTGGTTGAGCTAGATTTAGGTCCTTTGGGTTGTGGGGCAAGTGTTTGTTTGCCCTTTAAGTATTCATCAAATCGCGAAAGTGAATTTCACTGAATACATGTAGACGGAGTAGTGTTCAATGTTAAGCTTTTTTTTTTGACAGCATAATATAGACCCAGAGGTGATACTATACATGACTGGGGACAGTGTGGTTATCATTTCTTTAACTTTCCTCATAAACTTCAGAGGGGTGCACACTGAGTCACTGTAGTTTGTATTAAAACACTGCACTGTCTCTAGAATATATGTGTGTAAATGAGAGGGAGGGTAGAGGAATGGTGAGGATGCATGGAGTAGAGTTGGTAAAGGTGGATGAGTTTAAGTACTTGGGATCAACAGTTCAGAGTAATGGTGAGTGTGGAAGAGAGGTGAAGAAGAGAGTACAGGCAGGGTGGAATGGGTGGAGAAGAGTGTCAGGAGTGATTTGTGACAGACGGGTACCAGTAAGAGTGAAAGGGAAGATCTACAAGAGGGTAGTGAGACCAGCTATGTTATATTGAATTCATAGAATTCATAGATTAGTACTAAGCTAATAACTGCTTGCAGCCATTTTTAAGCCCCCAAAAATATCCTTGAGACTCAAGACTCCCACGCCCCTGTGCTTGCAAAAGCAAGCACCTGGTCACATTGCCCCCCCCAACCTGGTTGGAGACAGTGGCATTGACAAAAAGGCAGGAGCCAGAGCTGGATGTGGCAGAGTTAAAGATGTTAAAATTTGCACTGGGTGTGACTAGGATGGACAGGATTAGGAATCAGTATATTAGAGGGTCAGCTCAGGCTGGACAGTTTGGAGACAAAGCAAGACAGGCGAGATTGCATTGGTTTGGACGTGCTGAGGAGGGATACCAGGTATATTGGGAAAAGGATGTTAAGGATGGAGCTGCCAGGTAAGAGGAAAAGAGGAAGGCCTAAGATAAGGTTTATGGATGTGGTGAGAGAGGACATGCAGGCGGTTGGTGTGAAAGAGCATGATGCAGAGGACAGGAAGCAATGGAAACAGATGATCCACTGTGGCGACCCCTAACGGGAACAGCCGAAAGAAGAAGAAGACTGTCTCTAGAAGTAACAAACTGAAAGTATTATTGTAATTATTATTTTTATTAGCCAAACAATCAAATATCTGATGCATATACAGGTGGCTATCTTTTGGGGAAGAATAAATAAGCATGCTGTTTATATATGTCTGGCAGTAAATATTTTACGTGCCATTTGTTTCTTTCAGTTTTCTCCCAGTTTGACATCAGAAGGGTACATAGAACTTGGCTGTCTTTTGGGGGTAAGGGGTGAGGAAGTATGCAGTATATAAGTATGACAGCAGTAGCTTGAAATATATGAAATATATGACTGTGGACATTTTTGCCATAATTTTAATTCCAGTTTGATATAAGTGAGTGATATACAGAAAATGACTACCTGTTCTCATTTATGATATATGCATGCCCTCAAGCATTTCGCCTTTTAGTTTATTGTGAGCTGGTATTTGGTTAGCTGTGAGCATTAAAACCTGTATGCAGCTTAATTTTTCATTGAAATAAACAAAGATTGAATTTCTTTTCCATATGCAAGATTTTTGTTGAGGCCATCACGGGACAGCCATCAGAGCCCCCCCATCTTAATTTAGTTATTACAGGGTACTCTTGTTCTGTTAAGGTATCTCCTTTTCACGCAGAGCTTCTCCTCTACGTTTTATATAACTGTCATCTAGTATGTACCATAATGCTCCGAGGTATAGTGATGTCAGGTACAAAAAGAAACCCAGAGCAATCAGTCTGGTGAAATCAACGTATTTTTCTCCTTACAA